>NC_080176.1:8746077-9027384 GCF_950295315.1 Erinaceus europaeus | reverse complement strand
TCTCTGTCTCTCTCCATCTCTATCACCCCCTTCCCTCTTGATTTCTGGTTGTCTCTATCTGATAAATAAATAAATATAATTTTTAAAAAAAGGAATGGTGGGCTGGAGAGACAGCACAATGGTTAAGCTAAGAGCCTTTCAAGGCTGAGGCACCAAAGGTCCCAGATTCAGTCCCCCGCACCACCATATGCCAGAGCTGAGCAGTGCTCTGGTAAGGTAAATAAGTTAAAAATACATCAATAAAATAAAGAAATAAACAACAACAAAAAGGAATGGCGAGGGACTGGGTAACGGTGTGCCTGGTTGAGCATACAAGTTAGAATGTGCATTGACCCAGGCTCAAGTCCTCGGTCCCCACCTGCAGGAGGAAAATATTCACTATCAGTGAGGCAGTGTTGCAGGTCTCACTCCTTCTCTCTTTCCTCTTCCTCTCTCATTTAAAAAAAATTTTTTTATATTTATTTATTTTCCTTTTTGTTGTTCTTGTTGTTTATTTATTGTTGTTGTAGTTATTATTGCTGTTATTTATGTCATTGTTAGATGGGACAGAGAGAAACGGAGAGAGGAGGGGAAGACAGTGAGGGGGAGAGAAAGACAGACACCTGCAGACCTGCTTCACCACTTGTGAAGCGACTCCCCTGCAGGTGGGGAGCCGGGGGCTGAACCGGGATCCTTGAGCCGGTCGGTCCTTGCACTTTGAGCCATCTGCGCTTAACCCGCTGCACTACCACCCAACTCCCTTCCCTCTCATTTTCTCTCTGTCCTATCAAAGAAAGGAAGGAGGTTCAGGAGGTAGGGTAGTGGATAAAAACACTGGACTCTCAAACATGAGGTCCTGGGTTCAATCCCCGGCAGCACATGTACCAGAGTGATATCTGGTTCTTTCTCTTCTCCTATCTTCCTCATGAATAAATACATAAAATATTTTTTTTAAAAAAAAGAAAGGAAGGAAAGGAAGGAGGGAAGAAAGAGAGAGAGAGAAAGAAGGGGATGGAAAGAAAAAGAACAAGTTGGGGGTCTGGCGGAGGCGAAGTGAAGCTGGCTGACTGACAGAGTCCAGAACAGGCCAGGACCGACTGCAAAGCGAAAATCCTACACCAAACTGAAGCTATTAATTCTTTTGTTTCCAATTACATTGATAATTTGAGGACTCATTGGCTATATTGAAAATACACGAATGAGGACAATTTTAAAAAGAGACCTCCCCCCAGGGGAAGTGCATAATGACAGCAATTATGGCAGTGAGTGTAACAACACTAAAAATGGCCTAGGAGCAGAAACCGCTACACGCAGAGGCTTTTAGGGAAAAAGCTATTTGTCACCACTACGGCTTTTCTGTTAGCTGGACTCAGACCAAAAGCCAGTACTGTGGGTGGCTTATCGTGTAAGTAGCAGACTGTAGTTTCCACCTAATTATAAAGAGACCCTGTTGTTTACCCTCACCTACAGATTCCCCCCCCCTGCTTCCCTTACAGGTATCTATGATATATAGAGAGAAGCTGTGTAGTTGAATGGCTAGTGTAAGAGTTCATGGGTAGAAGTTAGTGAACTTTCATATAGGTAAAAGCTAGTGAACTGTCTGTCATATATACAAAGGTTAGCCTGCTGAGAGCCCCATTGTGTGCACTTACTTTACGGCAGAAGATTTTGTTAGGTAGACAGTTTACTAGGTATTAGAAAAGTGTTACTTGGTTAGACTCATCCAAGAATGAGTTCAGAAGAAAAACTATTAGATTGAGCTCCGGAAAAGATAACCTAGCACAGACAGCCAAAACGAACCTAGCACAGACAGCCAAAACGAAGAGAGTAATGTTTGAAGTCATTTCAGCCACACCAAGGCCACACAGATGGTCAAAACCTAGGAGGAGGCCGGGCTGTCTCAGACCAAGGGAACTTTCAAGGAGAACATGCCTCTAATGATAATGATAATAATGTCTGGAGTTGTTTTTTTGATGTTAATAAAAAATAGCCTTGCATGATGTCAACCGTATCCAGGTGAAAAGTGTTTAAATAATAAAACTGGGCAGACATAGGGCAGAGGTGCCTCTCTCCTGCACTTGAAGCAGCTGACGGTGTCTCTCACTTCATTCATCTGCGGACTCCCCTTTCCTTCAGAAGGTACCCTAAAAACTGTGGCCTGGGCCCGCCCCCTGCAGGGGTGGGGCGGTAGTACAGCAGTTTAAGTGGCGGGAACCCCGGTGTTCCGGGCACCATGGTTTCCGGTATTGACGACACAAGACACACACAGGGTGCAAACACGAGGTTGCTTTTAGATGGCACTGGGATGTTAAAAGAAAACGCACACATATTAAGTGTTTTACTAAACTCAGCTTAAGAGTAACTCTCTGGGGAGTCGGGCGGTAGCGCAGCGGGTTAAACACACGTGGCGCAAAGCTCAAGGACCGGCGTAAGGATCCCGGTTCAAGCCCCCGGCTCCCCACCTGCAGGGGAGTCGCTTCACAGGCGGTGAAGCAGGTCTGCAGGTGTCTGTCTTTCTCTCCCCCTCTCTGTCTTCCCCTCCTCTCTCCATTTCTCTCTGTCCTATCCAACAACGACGACATCAATGACAAAGATAATAAGAACAACAAAAACAAGGGCAACAAAAGGGAAAAAAAATCCTTAAAAAAAAAAAAAAAGAGTAGCTCTCTGGGGGGGCCAGGCGGTAACATAGCAGCTTAAGCACACACAGCTCGAAGGGCAAGGACTGGCATAAGGATCTCAGTTTGAGCCCCCTGGCCTCCACCTGTAGGGAAGTCGCTTCACAGGCGGTGAAGTAGGTCTGCAGGTCTCTCTCTCTCTCTCTTTTTTTTAATACCAGAGCACTGTTCAGCTCTGGTTTATGATGGTACAGGGCATTGAACCTGGAGCTTTGGAGCCTCAGACATGAGAGACTTTTTGCATAACCATTATGCTATCTACCCTCCGCCCTTTTTAATTTTTTAGTATTTATTTATTCCCTTTTGTTGCCTTTGTAGTTATTATTGTTGTTGTTATCGATGTCGTCGTTGTTGGATAGGACAGAGAGAAATGGAGAGAGGAGGGGAAGACAGAGAGGGGGAGAGAAAGACAGACACCTGCAGACCTGCTTCACCGCCTGTGAAGTGACTCTCCTGCAGGTGGGGAGCCGGGGGCTCCAACCAGGATCCTTACACGGGTCCTTGGCTTTGCATCACGTGTGCTTAATCTGCTGGGCTACGGCCTGACTCCCAGGTGTTTCTCTTTCTAACCCCCTCTCTTGTCTTCCCCTCCTCTCTCCATTTCTCTCTGTCCTATCCAACAACGACGATCAATAACAACAATAACTACAACAACAATAAAAAACAAGGGTAACAAAAAGGGAAAATAAATATTTGTTTAAAAAGAAAAAGAACAAGAACAAGTTGACAGCTAAAAAATGACTTCGAATGTTGAGGAGAAGTACGGGGGCGGGGGGTGCAGTCCAAGACTGCTCACCTGGCAGGGCAGGTACATCACCACGTTTACCACCCAGGTTTGAGACCCACCCATCCCACCTGGAGAGTGCCACCCTATTGGGAGAATCTCTTGTACAAAGATTTCTCTCCTTCTCTCGATGTCTCTCTGTCTCTGCCTCGATATCCAAGTCAACAAGCTGATCCCGAGGGACGGAGCCATGCAGGCACAAGACCTTGGCTCTGCTGGGGAGTGTGAGAGGGGTGAGAAGGAAAAGGCCTTCGCAGGAGCTGAGCAGGGAAGTCCTTGCGGGCAGGAGTATGGAAAGCAGCGCAGGGCTGGGCGAAGCCAGGCTATTTCCAGCGCTTTGATGCCAGCAGAGCCCCGAGCCAGAGCTGCTTCAGCAGCTGTCAGCTTCTCTTCAGGAGCCGAGCAGTTGTGAAGGGTGACTCATGACATCTGGAAGGCCACATGGAACTCAGCAGTCACGCTGGCTGGGACTCAGTGAACGGGAGTTGCTGGTGACAACTATCTAGTGTCACTGTCCCATGAGACGCTTTAAGGATGAGGTCACACAAGAAGTGGCAGGCTTGTGCCTAGTGCTGGTGCACATTATTATTGTTGTTGTTGTTGTTATCCCAAGTCAACCATGACTTAACGCTCTTCTTGGCTTGCACGTTGGAATTTTGTGTACAAATTATCATTATTATTATTTATTTTCTTTTTTGGTTGCCCTTGTTGTTTTTAATCATTGTTGTGGTTATTATTATTGTTGTTACTGATGTTGTTGTTGCCAGATAGGACAGAAAGAAATGGAGAAAGGAGGGGAAGACAGAGAGGGGGAGAGAAAGATAGGCACCTGCAGACCTGCTTCACCGCTTGGGGAGCCGGGGGCTCGAACTGAGATCCTTATGCCAGTCCTAGAGTTTCGCGCCATGTGTGCTTAATCTGCTGCGCTATAGCCCGACCTCCACAATTTTTTCCTTTTTTTATATTTATTTATTTATTTTCCCTTTTGTTGCCCTTGTTTTTTTTTTATTGTTGTAGTTATTGTTGTTGTCATTGTTGGATAGGACAGAGAGAAATGGACAGAGGGGGGAGAGAAAGATAAAACACCTGTAGGCCTGCTTCACCGCCTGTGAAGTGACTTCCCTGCAGGTGGGGAGCCAGGGGCTCGAACCAGGATCCTTACGCCGGCCCTTGCACTTGACGCCAGTGCACTTAACCTGCTGCGCTACTGCCTGCCTCCGATATTATTTTTTAAAATATTTTTTTAAATATTTATTTATTTATTCCCTTTTGTTGCCCTTGTTTTATTGTTGTTGTTATTGATGTCACCACTTGTGAAGTGACTCCCTGGCAGGTGGGGAGGCGGGGGCTGAAACTGGGATCCTTACGCCAGTCCTTGCACTTTGTGCCACCTGCACTTAACCCGCTGTGCAAATTATTTTTAGTGTTGTTTTTTTTTTATTTTCCCTTTTGGTGCCCTTGTTTTTCATTGTTGTTGTTGTTTTGATATTGTTGTTAGATAGGACAGAGAGAAATGGAGAGAGGAGGGGAAGACAGAGAGGAGGAGAGAAAGACAGACACCTGCAGAACTGCTTCACCGCTTGTGAAGCGAATCCCCTGCAGGTGGAGAGCTGGGGCTTAAACTAAGATCCTTAAGCCGATCCTTGTGCTTTGCGCCATGTGCGCTTAACCCGCTGCGCTACTGTAGCCTGCCCCTCTCTTCATATCTTTTTATAGAGAGAGGAGAAGGGGGGAAAATGTTCATTGGAGGTTGGGGAGATAGCATTATGGTTATGCAAAGAGATTCTCATGCTTGAGGTTCCTATGTCCCAGGTTCAGACCCCAGTACCACCAGAAGCCAGAGCTGACTCTGCTGCTTTCATGCCCACGGTGACTCCGCAGAGTTCCATGTGGCCTTCCGAACAGATGTCCTGAGTCACCCTTCACAACCACTTGCCTCCTGAATAGAGGCTGACAGCTGCTAGGACAGTCTTATCTCAGCCCCCGCCACCATCCAAGTGTTGGAAATAGACTGCTTTCCAGAGAATCAAGGGATTCTCTGCTTTGATTAGACACAATCACTAACCTGCTGCCACCCCTTCCTCTCTCAGGTGTGGAAACTGAGGCCCAGAGAGTGATGTGATTTGCTTAAAGTCATGCAACTCGTGGCAGATCCAGGCCTTGAAGCCAGGTGTCCTGGCGCTCAAGACATCCCACTGCCCGAGGAATGGAACAGGTAATGTCGATCATGATGGCAGTGGTGGTGGTGGTGTGGGTTGGGTGTGTGTATGTGTGTGTGTGGGGGAGTGTCTGTGGGTCTGTCCCTGCAGTGCCAAGCTGCCTTAGCTTCTGACAAGAGAACCAGAGAGAATGTCAGCTAACAGTTCTGTCACTGGCTCAGGGGTGAAGTCAAAACTGGATACTTGAGGCAGGGGGAGGTTTGGAATGGAGCCCTTGGGTATCCAAGACAGAAGCCAAAATCCCATGTTCCTGTGGTGTATGCTGTCACCTTCTGTGGGTGGCCCTGTCTCTAGCTATCTAGGAACGTGTCTGCCCTCAAGCAGCCTGGTGCTGAGTCACCTTCCGACGTCACGCTATCTCTCTAGTGCCATTCGTAACGTTCACGACATGGGGGGAGATCAGTGGTCACTTGCTGGGATAAATGACGAAGGGGGAGGTTTCGGGGAAAAGCAAGTGAGGAAGAATAGATATGGGAAGGGGGCACAGATGGGAACATAGCTGCTTGAGCATATTACCATGCACAAGTACCCACATCCAAGCCCCTGGCCCCAACCTGCAAGAAGGAAGCTTCACAAGCAGTAAGCAGTGCTGCAGGTCTCTCTCTCTCTCTCTCTCTCTTTCTTTCTGCATAACCGTTATGCTATTTACCCCTGCCCTCTGTCTCCCTATCTACCTCTTTCACTTCAGTTTCTCTCTGTCTCTATCCAGTTAATCATTTAATTTTTAAAAGAAAATTGATGGGGGCCAGGCAGTGGGGCGCCTCGTTAAGTGCACACACTACAGTGCACAAGGACCCGGGTTCAAGCCCCTGGCCCCCACCTGCAGGGGGAAAGCTTCATAAGTAGTGAAGCAGGGCTGCAAGTGTCTCTCAGTTTCTCTACATCCCTCTCTATCTCCCCTTCCCCTTTCAATGTCTCTCTGTCCCTACCCAATAATAAATAAATAAAATTTAAAAAAAGAAAATTTATTAATCAATTAAAAAAAAAGAAATGGGTAGTCTGGGAGGTGGTACAGTGAATAAAGCATTGGACTCTCAAGCATGAGGTCCTGAGTTCGATCCCCGGCAGCACATGTACCAGAGTGATGTCTGGTTCTTTCTCTCTCTCCTATCTTTCTCATTAATAAATAAGTAAAATCTTTAAAAAAAAAGATATGGGTGCCAGGCAGTGACACAGCAGGTTAAGCACACATGGTGCAAAGTGCATGGACCGGCATAAGGATCCTGGTTCGAGTCCCCGACTCCCCATCTACAGGGGAGTCACTTCATGAGTGGTGAAGCAGGTCTGCAGGTGTCTGTCTTTTTCTCCCCCTTTCAGTCTTCCCCTCTTCTCTCCATTTCTCTCTGTCTTATCCAACAACAATGACATCAGTAACTACAACAATAAAACAACCAAGGTCAATAAAAGGGAAAATAAATAAATATTAAAAAAAGAAAAGAAATGAGTGTGGTCCGGGAGGTGGCGCAGTGGATAAAGCATTGGATTCTCAATCATGAGGTCCTGAGTTCGATCCCCGGCAGCACATGTACCAGAGTGATGTCTGGTTCTTTCTCTCACTCCTATCTTTCTCATGAATAAATAAATAAATAAATAAATAAATTCTTTTAAAAAAATGAAATCCGTCCTAGTGGGGAAGAAAAGAGACTTTCCTTTCCCTGCTCTGACTTGTGGTTTAGACCAAGCAGTGTCCTTTTTTTTTTTTTTTTTTTTTTATCTCTGGATATATGTTTAATCTACTGCCACACTGGGTGAACACAGACTGAATATAAAATTATAATTCAGAAGGTCATTTTCCCTCAGAGTTGCTGTGACATTTCACACAGATTCTAATACACATTCCCACTCCCTCCCAAAGCAGTGTCCTTAAGCAAGCCTCGATCAAGCAAAAACTATGCAGAAGAGAGTGAGTTGATAGCTGCTGATGGCTGTGAAATATGCATCGAACTCTCTAAGGAGTTGGGCTCAGAGACCTTTCCCGTATAAAGCAGCATTGACATCTTGAGCACCTGCTATGAGCCGGGCACGATTCTGGGCACTTGGGGTACGTCCAGTGAAACGAAACCAACAGCTGTCATCATCTTTGTGCAGGGACTCCACCAGGAGAGGTGGTCAGAAGAAGCTAGCCCTTCCTTTGAGAAAAACAACAGGAGGGGGGCTAGGCAGTATGCAGCGGGTTAAGCGCAGGTGGCGCAAAGCGCAAATACCAGCATAAGGATCCCAGTTTGAGCCCCTGGCTCCCCACCTGCAGAGGAGTCACTTCACAGGCAGTGAAGCAGGTCTACAGGTGTCTGTCTTTCTCTCCCCCTCTCTGTCTTCCCCTCCTCTCTCCATTTCTCTCTGTCCTATCCAACAACAACGACAGCAATAATAACAGCAGCAACTATAAGCAACAAGGGCAACAAAAGGGAAAAAAATAGCCTCCAGGAGTAGTGGATTTGCAGTGCAGGCACCGAGCCCCAGCAATAACCCTGAGGCAAAAAAAAAAAAAAAAAAAGCAACAGGAGAGAAATGGGAAAGAGAGAGAGGGAGGGAGCCTGGCTAAATTAAAATGCTATTAATTAAAGCCAAAGCCTAAATGAAGTAGATTTGCTAGAAGAATCTTTGCTTGGTGCTTCAAAGAAAGAGAGAGCTGCTTCTAGGCAGGAAGAAGAAAAAGAATGAAATGATGTTGCCTGAGGGTTTGCCTGGGTCTGTGGCTCACGGGACCCAGAAATGGAGGAGGGAGAGTGAAGGGATTGGTAAACAGAGCCAGGGGGGTGGGGGGGGGTGGGGGGTGGAGGGAGGGCTCTGGGCCATACAGGTGAAGCCTTGGGACTTGCAGTGTCTGAGAGGTTGTCACTTGAAGTGGGTCGGCAGACTCTGAGAGACCAGGTCATGCTGTCGCAGATTGTTTTACTGGGGGTTGAGGGGGTGAAAAGAGGGGAGAAGTCAGCATCCTTGATCCAGATTAGTCAAGCAGGGGTGAGCGACCATCTGGGCAGGAAGCAGGGGTGTGGCCACTGAACTGAGATGCAAGGAATCATTTCTGACTTCTGGGAGGAGAGTGAGCTCAGTACAGGGACTCTGACCCAGCAGGACATGCCTCAGAGCCAGGCTAGGACAGAAGGACTTGGTCACTGGAGCCTAGCTGTAAGCTGGACCTTCAGTCAAACCTGAACTAATGGCAGAGGCCCTGAACTCTTGAACCCTTGAGTCTCTCTGAGTGAAACACAGAACTCAGGACTTGTGTGCAAAGGGCCCCTGGTTCAATCTCTGGCACCACCGACTACCACGGCTGAGCAGTGTTCTGTAAGAACCGAATCTGTCTCATTGATGAGGACCAGGCAACCAGGTCTTCAAGGAAATGAGGTGACTGGGTCCACCCCCCACCTCCACCGTACCACCTCCTTTTCCCATTGAGAGAAATCAAGATGGAAGAGAGAGAGAGAAAGAGAGAAAGAGAGACACCTGCAGACCTGCTGCACTGCCTGTGAAGGGACTCCCCTGCAGGTGGGGAGCGGGGGGGCTCGAACCGGGACCCTTAGGCCAGTCTTTGCGCTTTGCACCACGTGCGCTTAACCCACTGCGCTACCACCCGACTCCCTAATTAAATGTTTTTTAAAAAACGAAAGATTTTCTCCTTGCATGAGGACCAAAGGCTTGAACACAGGTCCTTGTGGTCAATGGCTTTCTGTGAACAGAAACTCAGACTCAGATTTGTAGAGGCCCCACCCAGCATTCTGTTTTCTGCTTCCCCATAGATAAAATTTACTTCCCAACCCACAGGACACGGATTGAATTCTTATCCCAAGTTTACTCACTTTTTCTCTCTACCTGACATTGATTGAGCAAATAGATTAGTTAAGAAAGACAGTTAAATAAGCAGTGAGGCCGGAGACTCTCCTTGAACTTTCTGGAAAGGTGGCTGAAATTGGAGCTTCCTGGGCCCACTTGCTTTGAGCCATTTCCTGAATTGAAATTGCATTCCATTTGCCTAACATCATGGTCTTTGACTAAAACAAGATTCTGGAAGCTCTGAACCATCTAGGCAGAGAACGTGTGTCTGTGAATAAAACCAAAATGAACAAATCTATAAAAAGTAGGATAATAGGAGCGACGAAGACAACATGATTCATGCTGCAAATCAAAGAAGAAAAATAAACAAGAGAGTGTTCGCTTTGCCGGTAAAACATGCTGGCAATGATAATGACCTAATGTAACAGAATAAAAAGACTTAACCATCCCCATTAAAAAATGGAGACCCAGGGCGGTAGCGCAGCGGGTTAAGCTCACGTGGCGCAAAGCACAAGGACCGGCGGAAGGATCCCTGTTCGAGCCCCTGGCTCCCCACTTGCAGGGGAGTCTCTTCACAGGTGGTGAAGCAGGTCTGCAGGTGTCTGTCGTTCTCTGCCCCTCTCTGTCTTTCCCTCCTCTCTCCATTTCTCTCTGTCCTTTCCAACAACGATGGCATCAATAATAACAATAATAATATCTACAACAACAATGAAAAACAACAAAAGGGAAAAATAAATAAATATTTAAAAAAGAGAGAGGAAAAAAAATGGAGACCCTGGGTAGGATAGTGGCGCACCCAACTGAGTCCGCATGTTACCATGTGCTAGGATCTGGGTTCAAGCCCCAAATCCTCCACCTGCAGGAGATAACATTCACAAGCACTGAAATAGTGCTGCAGGTCTCTCTCTCCATCTCTCTCTCTCTCCATCTCTCTCTCACTCTCTCAATTATAGAGAGTGGTTCTCCCAGAGAAAGTGTTAATAAGAAGGGAAGGTGTCCTGATCTGCTCTATCACATAAGTAATTTAAGACCTTGTAGGCACTGGGAAGTGCTACACCAGGTGGAACACCTGTGTTACCATTTGCAAAGACTCAGGTTCAAACCCCTGGTCCCTACCTGGAGGGGGGAAGCTTTACCAACGGTGAAGCAATGCTTTAGATGTTCCTCTTTCTCTCTCCCTCTCTGTGAACCCCCCTCAATGTCTCTCTGTTCTAGCAAATAAAAATAATAAATCAGGAGGGCCAGGCAGTGGCTGGGCAGTAGCGCACTGGGTTAAGCACACATAGTGTTAAGCTCCAGGATCCCAGTTCAAGCCCCCAGCTCCCTACCTGTAGGGGCGGGGGTCGCTTCGCAAGCAGTGAAGCAGGTCTGCAGGTGTCTGTCTTTCTCTCCCCCTCTCTATCTTCTCCTCTCTCAATTTCTGTCTGTCCTATCCAACAACAAGGACATCAATAACAACAACAATAATAACTACAACAATAAAACAAGGGCAACAAAAGGGAATAAATAAATATTTAAAAATATATTTTAAAAGTCTTTACTTATTATTTTTAATATTATTAAATTGACTCCCAAGACCTTTTTTTTTTAAAGAATTTATTTATTTATTCATGAGAAAGGAGGAGAGAAAGAACCAGCCATGACTCTGGAACGTGTGCTGCCCAGCATCAAACTCAGGACGTCATCGTTGAGAGTCCAATACTTTATACACTGTGCCACCTCCCAGATCACAAAAAAAGACCTTTTAAGTGGGGAGTCAGGCGGTAGCGCAGCAGGTTAAGCACACATGACACAAAGTGCAAGGACCGGCCTAAGGATCCCGGTTCTAGCCCCAGCTCTCCACCTGCTGGGGAGTTACTTCACAGGCTGTGAAGCAGGTCTGCAGGTGTCTATCTTTATGTCTCCCCTTATATCTCGATTTTTCTCTATCCTATCCAACTACAGCAACAACAACAACAATAATAACCACAACAATAATAATAACCACAACAATTATAAAACAACAAGGGCAACAGAAGGGGAAAAATGTTCTCCAGGAGCAGTAGATTCGTGGTGCAAGCACCGAGCTCCAGCAATAACCCTGGAGGCAAAAAAAAAAAAAAAACCCAGACCTTTTAAGTTTAACTAGATCAAGTTTCCAAGAGACAAGTCTAATTTAGGTGGGGGTAGTGAATCAGAAGTATTAAGGGAAAGAGAGGGAGAGTGGAGTGAGCTGAACTCCAGAAATGTAAGCTTAAAAGAAGCAGAATAATAATTTAGAATTTAGAGGAAAGAGAACACATAAAAGCATTTGGACAGACTATGATTTTATCATGGAAGGTACATTCCCTTATAAGATAACTTTTATTACTGCCTCTGGGTAAAAAGTAAAGCGCTCACAAAGAGAATGAAATGATAGGCTTAGCAAAGAAAACGAGATTCTGGGGGCCAGGAGGTGGCACACCTGGTTGAGTGCACATGTTACAGTGTTCAAGGACCCTGGTTCAAGCCCCCAGTCCCCACCTGCAAAGGAAAAGCTTTGTGAGTGGTGAAGCAATGCTGCAGGTGTCTCTCTGTCTCTCTCCCTCTCTGTCTCCCCTCCTCCTCTCAATTTCTGGCTGTCTCTATCCAATAAATAAAGATAATAAAAAAAATTAAAAAAAAGAAAACGAGATTCTGCTTTATGTTTTCTAAAGCATTCCCACTATGATCTTGACTTCTTCTTCTTTTTTTTTTTTAGAATTTATTTATTTATTCATGAGAAAGGAGAGAGAGAAAGAACCAGACATCACTCTGGTACATGTGCTGCCGGGGATTGAACTCAGGACCTCATGGTTGAGAATCCAATGCTTTATCCACTGCGCTGTCGTATGCTTTACATTGGTTTGTTCTAGCCCTCCCCCGCCAAGAGAATTGGATGAGTCCTGTTAATTTCGCGGGCCTGCTTAGCCCCGCCCCAAGAAACCCCGAGAGAGGGTTCCTGAGTCCGAGAGTTCCTGAGTTCCGGAGTTCGAGAGTAAGGGAGAGGGTTCCTGAGTTCGAGAGTGCCTGAGTTCCTGAGTTCCAGAGTGTGAGAGTTTCAGAGGGTTCCCCAGTAAGAGAGTTCCAGAGTTCCTGAGTTGGAGAGTTCCTGAGTTCAAGAGTAAGAGAGAGTGTTTGTGCCCCGCAAAGAGACAGCAGAGTTCTGTTTGGTGATTAGTTTGTCTTAGTTTATGAATCGTTGTTCCTGAATAAAGAAATACAGCTTCCCTGCCCAGCCGTTGTCTCCACGTCTCTGTTACCCGCCCGTGAAGCTAGACCCGCCCGGCCAGAGCCTCCGAAATTTTAACAACACTGCGCCACCTCCTGGACCATTTGACTGCTTTCTTTTTTATTTGTTTATTTATATTTTGTTTATTTTTAATCTTTTTTAAATTTATTTTTCCCTTTTGTTGCCCTTGTTTTTCATTTTTGTTGTAGTTATTATTATTATTGATGTCATCATTGTTAGATAGGACAGAGAGAAATGGAGAGAGGAGGGGAAGACAGAGAGGGGGAGAGAAAGACAGACACCTGCAGACCTGCTTCACCGCCTGTGAGGTGACTCCCCTGCAGGTGGGGTCTGGAACCAGGATCCTTACCCTGGACTTCTTTCTATGTTAGGAATCAAAGGAAAGAGAGAGGCTTCCCTGACTCAAGTGTATACAGGTTTTTGTACTGGCTGAGTTCACACTAAGATTAAGAAAGTTTGTTTTAAAAATGCAAAAAGAAAATGAACAGATAAAAAATCAAATGGGCTGTAAGGCCAGATGGGGTACTGGATAAATAAGTAGAGGCTAGGCCATGGATCCTGAACCGTTCACTGCTTCTGCAACTGCAAAAGAAAGTAACCTGGGGGGGCCAAGCGGTGGCGCACCTGGTTAAGCGCACACACTACAGTGCACAAGGTCCTGGGTTCAAGCCCCCGGTCCCCACCTGCAGGGGGAAAGCTTCACAATTGGTGAAGCAGGGCTACAGGTGTCTCTCTCTCTCCATCTCTGTCTCCCCCCCTCTTAATTTCTCTCTGTCTCTACCCAATAATAATAAATAAATAAAAAGAAAGTAATCTAGGGTGGGGGTAGATAGCATAATGGTTATGCAAAGAGACTCTCATGCCTGAGGCTCCAAAAGTCCCAGGTTCAATCCCCCACACCTCCATAAGCCAGAGCTGAGCATTGCTCTGGTCTTTCTGTCTCTCTCTCTGCATCTCTCTCAAAAAATAAAATAAATAATAATAATAATAATAAGATGATGGTGTCCCATGGACCAGAAAACATCTTTTTTTAAAAAATCCTTTTTATTTATTTATTATTGGACAGAGACAGAGAGAAATTGAGACAGAAGGGGGAGATAGAGAGGAAGATAGATACCTACAGACTTGCTTTACCACCTGTGAAGCAATTCCCTTGCAGGTGGGGAGCCGGGGGCTTGAACCAGGATCCTAACCGGTCCTTGCGCTTTGCACCATGTGCGCTTAACCCGCTGCGCTACCACCTGACTTCCCAGAAAGCATCTTTTAAAAAAAAAGAAGAGCGGTCTGGAGGTGGCGCAGTGGCTAAGGCACTGGACTCTCAAGCACAAGGTGCCAAGTTTGATTCCCCGGCAGCACAGGTACCAGAGTGATGGCTGTTTCTTTCTCTCCTCCTATCTTTATAATAAATAAATAAATGAATAAATAAATAAATAATTTTTAAAAATTAAAATTATAAAAATAAGAAAAAAGTAATCTAGTCGGGGATTTCCTTGCTTTCTTCCTTTCTTTTTGACAGACTAGATTTTAAAAAAAATTTTTATTTATTTATTTTCCCTTTTGTTACCCTTGTTATTTATTGTTGTCATAGTTATTATTGTTGTTGTTATTGATATCATCATTGTTAGATAGGACAGAGAGAAATGGAGAGAGGAGGGGAAGACAGAGAGGGGGAGAGAAAGACAGACACCTGCAGACATGCTTTATCTCTTGTGAAGCGACTCCCCTGCAGGTAGGGAGCCCGTGGGGAGCTGGGAGCTTGAACCAGGATCCTTACACCGGTCCGTGCACTTCATACCACGTGTGCTTAACTTGCTTTACTACTGTCCGACTCCCCACAGACTAGATTTATTTTTTATTTTTTTTAAATTTTTTTCTTTTTAATCTTTATTCATTTGATATAGACAGCCAGAAATCAAGGGAGAAGGGGATGGAGAGGGAGAGAAACAGAGAGATACTGAAGCTTTGTGTCACCACTCGTGTAGCTTTACTCCTGCAGGTGGGGGCTGAGGCTCGAACCTGGGTCTTTGCGCATTGTAACATATGCACTCAACCAGGTGCTGCCACCACCCGACCCTCTTCCTCCTCCTCCCCTTCTTCTTCTCCTTCTCCTTCTCCTTCTCCTTCTCCTTCTCCTTCTCCTTCTTCTTCTTCTCCCTCATCTCCTCTCCAGCCCTCTCCTCTTTCTCCTTCTTTTTCTACTTTGATCACCTGTGTATCTACAGTTACCTTCTTTCATGGCCAAAGATACTAGTTTGACCTTGTTCGCAGTGCTCTGAAATGTTCATCAAAGTCACACTCAGGCAGCCAGTGCAAAGGGAATCTAGTTTAAGGAGAAACCTTGAAACAAATGACAGTGGGTTGGCACTCTGGATAACAATGGGGAAGCTTGACTGACAAATTGGGTTTTTTTAAAAAAAACCCAAAACCAATGGGTCTGGCCATGTTGTTGTCTAGTGAAAGCCCTCTGGCTCTCCTGAGACCCCAGAGCTGCTTGGGACACTATATATATATATATATATATATATATAATTTGTCCAGCACGCTGAGAAGTCACGGTCTGTCCAGGAAGTGACTTGGACTCCTGCTTCTCAAAGAGGTGCAGCACCAGTGGTGGGAGAGGAGGGAGTTGCTTGCTGTGATTCACAAGCCTGGTGAATCGCATTATCCCCATAGTGAGAGGAGGGGGGGAGGGGAGGGGAAGGGGGGGAGGAAGAGGAGGAGGAGGAGGAAGAGAGGGAGTAACAGCCGTAATTGCAGGAAGAGTGAGAACAGCAACAACTGGCTTACTCTTACTCGTCGTCATAGTAATTGCAGAAGGCGTTGCCATAGTGATAGGTGGGTAAATCGCAGCTGATGATGGGGACCTTTCACTGAGGACCTGCTGTGGATTGAGCATGGCGCTTAGCTCTAGGGCATCTGCTCCACTGGTACTCGTGGAACCTTCTGCACTAGCGACTCTTCCTCCATTTTATAGAGAGAGAACTTGGAGGCAGAATGGGGGAGGGGGGAAAATCACTTGTCCGCAGCCCCTCTGCTGGGCCCTGGCCCTGCTGGGAGTCTGAAGTCACTCTGGTTCCCAGGTTCCTGTCCTTCACCACCAGAGAGACACCCCTTCCTGGCTGGCTGTATATAATTCGTGTATAATTTTAGGGGAACCTGAAGCAGTTTGAATATTTAAACTATGTCCTAGCAAAGCAACATTTTAAAATTTTTTTTTTAAGATACAAAACAAAAACCGTTTCTCTTCAATCTCTGCTTCCTGGAAATCCAATAGACTGTCTGAGGTCTCTCTCAAACCCCCAATTCCACCTCCATCCACGTCATCTGCAGCCTCTGGCCTCTCTCTCTTTTTCTTGAAGAACCAACTGACATCCAGATGGAAAAATACTGGCACAAGCTTGACCAGGGGTTCTCAAATAAAGACACCGCGCATCACGAGTCAGCGGCTGCTGTTGCCATGGTGACAGCCACGATTTCCCCCAGACAGCTTGGGTCTGAAGGGAGGGTGGACCCCAAGGGTGATTTCTCCCAACCTGTCAACCCCTCTCACCTTCCTTCCGGGCTGCTCTGCTCTCGCTTCCCCCAGCCCCCACTCAGCCCCCCCCACCCCCCGCAACTCCTTAGCTGACGCCGCCCACTGCAGGGGGGATTCGGATTCTCACCCCAGGCTATTGTAATTAGCGTCTGGCTCTGCGCCCAGGTCTGCAGGCAGCCAGTTCTGCACCTTCCCTTCTGCCTCCCTGCCCCACGGCCCGCCAGCTGCAAAGCCTCAAACTTCAGCACCAAGGTCACCAGCCAGATGACAGCCACTAAGCTCCCCCTTCCTCCCGGGGTGGGTATTGCACCAGACAGGGCTCGCTTTCCATCTCTGGGGGGATGGGATGGTGAATAATTTTTTTTTAGTACTATTTTTTTTATTGGGGAATTAATGTTTTACATTCAACAGTAAATACAATAGTTTGTACATGCATAACATTCCCCAGATTCCCATGTAACAATACAACCCCCACTAGGTCCTCTGAATCCTTCTTGGACCTGTATTCTCCCCACCCACACACCGCAGAGTCTTTTACTTTGGTGAGATATGCCAATTCCATTTCAGGTTCTACTTGTGTTTTCTTTTCTGATCTTGTTTTTCAACTTCTGCCTGAGAGTGAGATCATCCCATATTCATCCTTCTGTTTCTGACTTATTGAGGGTGAATAATAATTTTTTTTAAGTGTCTTTAGTTGGACAGAGAAGGCCGATCTTCATTTCTGGGAGGGACTACTCGATGCATTTGGTTTGGTTTGGGATCAATCAGTCACAGCCTCCAGGACAGAACGGGCAGATCCAGCCACAGAGCCTCAGATGACCCAGGACAAGTTCTTGTGTGGGTGCAGTTGGGAGCCGGCTACAAAGAAGGCTGAGGTGTCAAGAAGAAAGGGGGGGATGATGGCATTTAGGATGACAGACGGTGGTACCACTTACTGAATGGTCACTGTGCACCACACACCGTGCTGGTCGCTTAGAATCCTTGCACAGACTGAGTACAATGCACAGCGGTCACCTAGAAGCTGCTGCCACGCCGGCCCTTACACCACCGATGGGAACACAGGACCTCGAAAGGTTACATTTCACACGCAAAGAGAGCAAGCAGATAAAGCCAGAATGGGGGGGGGGGGCAGTCTACCGAACAGCCAAGTAGGGGCTCTTCAAAAATAGTAGTGTGGGGAGTCAGGCGGTAGCGCAGCGGGTTAAGCGCATGTGGCACAAAACGCAAGGACCGGTGTAAGGATCCCGGTTGAGCCCCGGCTCCCCACCTGCAGGGGCGTCGCTTCACAGGCGGTGAAGCAGGTCTGCAGGTGTCTATCTTTCTCTCCCTGTCTCTGTCTTCCCCTCCTCTCTCCATTTCTCTCTGTCCTAGCCAACAACAATGATGACATCAATAACCACAACAATGTTAAACAACAAGGGCAACAAAAGGGAAAATAAATAAATATTTAAAAAAATTAAATAAAAAATAGTAGTGTGGGTTCATATGTTTAGTACGTTGACCTCTGTCTTTTGCATACCAAATGAGCTGATTTGAATTGACTGGCTATTTCAGTAGTTCTTGCTTTGAAGCTTCCTTGCAGACTCTTTCTTGCATGGTAGTGTTTTTCTTTTCCTTTCTTTCTTTTTTTAAAAATTATTTATTTATTTATTCCCTTTTTTGCCCTTGTTGTAGTTATTGTTGGATCTTTCTTTCTTCTTGTATTATTTTATTTTAATGTGAAAGAAATACAGAGAGGGAGGGAGGGAGTTAGAAAGAGGTAGCAGAGCACTGCTCAGCTCAGGTTTATGGTGGTGCTGGGGACTGAACCTGGGACCTTGGAGCCTCAGGCCTGAAAGTCTTGCAGAACTATTATGCTGTCTTCCCACCCATCTTTCTGCCCATTATAATGCCTGTATCTCAAAAGCCCTTCTAACCCTCAGATCTTGACATGCTCAAAGCCTGGTTCAAGTCCTTCTTTCTCTTGTGCTGTCAGCAGCAGTGGCTTCCTGAGTCTTCCTCTCTCCAAGAGCAGGGGTCATATCTGTTACATGCATTGACACTTAATAAATATTTGTTGCATGAGATAAAAAAAAAAAAGTAGCAGCTTCATTAACCAAAGGGTAGGGCTCAAGGCCAGATGGTGGCACACGTGGTTAAGTGCAAGGACCTGGGTAATTCCACACTGTTCCCACCACCAGAGTTCTGTGTCCCCATCCCCTCCACTAGAAACTACAGTGGTTCTCCCAAGGTCACAGATATGGGTTGATCCTGTTTTTTCCCTATGGTCCTGCCTTCTCTGCCTTTCTAAGTCACACCTGCACATATTACTACTTCCTACTTTCTTCCCTTTTTTCCTCTTCTCTCACTGGATCTGGATGGAATTGGATTTCAGAGCCTTCTAGTCATCTTCCTCCTAACAATTCTCCCCTTCTGGGAGTATAGACCAAAATTCCTTTTGGGGTGCAGAAGGTGGGAGTTCTGGCTTCTGTCATTGTTTTTCCACTGGATATGGAGCTCATTGAATTTTTTTTTTTCTCTGACTCTTTGCCCCTTTGGTCAAGAGCAATCCTATTCTAATAAATGAATAAAAATTAAATTAAACATGGTCTGGGAGGTGGCACAGTGGATAAAATATTGGATCCTCAACCATGAGGTCCTGAGTTCGATCCCCAGCAGCACATGTACCAGAGTGATGTCTTGTTCTCACTCTTCTCCTAGCTTTCTCATGAATAAATAAATAAATTCTTTTTAAAAAGTAAAACTAGGGAGTCAGGCAGTAGCACAGCGGGTTAAGCGCACGTGCCACAAAGTACAAGGACCGGCATAAGGATCCCAGTTCAAGCCCCCGGCTCCCCACCTGCAGGGGAGTCACTTCACAGGCGGTGAAGCAGGTCTGCAGGTGTCTGTCTTTCTTTCTCCTCTCTGTCTTCCCCTCCTCTCTCCATTTCCCTCTGTCCTATCCAACAACAATGACATCAATAATAATAACTACAACAAAAAGGGAATAGATAAATACATATTTAAAAAAAGTTAAACTAAACTAAAAAGAGAGAAAAACAAAAAGACATTTTGCATAAGACAACTGGTGATCCTTTCTGCTTCAAGAATAAAGGCCTGGATTTCTTAATATTTCAAACATCTCAGTTCAACACAGCTATGAATTCATCGGTAGCCTTCCTTTGAGGCAATAATTGAGTTCCCCGTGAGATCTAGGAATTCTCATTCTGTCCACTCTGTGTTTTCCTGGGGAGGGAGATGTCACATGACCTCACAAACACAACTCCCCCCCCCCGCCACTCATTAGCATTTTTTCTGGCACCTCCCCCCCAACACACACACACACACACACACACACACACACACCTTGTTGATAGCAATCCTATTCTTCTTGCATAATGAAAATAGTCCCAACCAAAGCATTAGGATTGAATGAACAAAAGAGGAGCTGGCAGCCTCCCAGCCACTAAAATAACTTCCAGGTTGGACATTTAATTCTGTTGATGCTGCTGAGCCTGTGGAGGGGCCAACAGACTGCTGCAGACAATCTGGAAAGAGGGAAGGAAGCTGGCCAGACCTCCCTCGGCTCCGCTGCCCTCTCTCACCGTCAGTGTTCTCATCATGCTCACGTTGACCTCTTTTTCTGCACCAAGGGACATTTCTTAACCACATCTGACAGAACTGGTGACTCCTTTCCCTTCAGCTTCTTTGGTCCTGGGGATTCTCTTCATCTCCCTTTTGTCTTCTCGGCCCTTTCACCTGTCTCTTAGCTGTTCCTGTTCCTCAGGGCTTGCACCAGCCTTCTATTCTCTCTCTCTCTCTCTCTCTCTCTCTCTCTCTCTCGACTCCACTGATGTGACTCTGGGTATCACCACCATGCCTCTGATGTCTAAATTTCTTTCCCCAACTCTAGCATTGCTTCGGTGTCCAGTTGCCTACTGAGTATCACCTGACTGTCTTAGATTCCTTAACATGAAAATGCCCAACATCAGAGCAGGAGAGATACCATAATGGTTATGCAAACAGATTCTCATGCCTGAAGCTCCTAGGTCCCAGGTTCAATCCTTCATACCACCATAAGCCAGAGCTGATCAGTTTACTGGTAAGATAAAATAAAAGTCCAGGGGGTCAGGTGTTAGTGCAGCAGGTTAAGCGCACGTGGCACAGAGCTCAAGGACCAGTGTAAGGATCCCGCTTCGAGCCCCCGGCTCCCCACCTGCAGGGGAGTCGCTTCACAGGCGGTGAAGCAGGTCTGCAGGTGTCTGTCTTTCTCTCCCCCTCTGTCTTCCCCTCCTCTCTCCATATCTCTCTGTCCTTTCCAATAATGATGACATCAATAACAACAACAATAAAACAACCAGGACAACAAAAGGGAATAAATAAATAAATAAATAAATAAATATTTTTTAAAAGATTTTCTTTCTTTCTTTCTTTCTTTCTTTCTTTCTTTCTTTCTTTCTTTCTTTCTTTCTTTTTGCCTCCAGGCTAGCTGTACGAATCCACTGCTCCTGGGGGCTATTATTCTCTCTGTCCTATCCAACAGCTATAACAACAATAACAACAACAAGAAGGGATAGGACAGAGAGAAATCGAGAGAGGAGGAGGAAGACAGAGAGGAGGAGAGAAAGATAGACACCTGCAGACCTGTTTCACTGATTGCAAAACGACCCCCCCCCTTCAGGTGGAGAGCTGGGGGCTAGAACCAGGATCCTTATGCCGGTCCCTGAGCTTTACCCACTGTGCTACTGCCCAGTCCCCCTATTTGTTTATTCATGAGAAAGATAGGAACAGAGAGAGAAAGAACCAGACATTGCTCTGGTATATGTACTGCCAGGGATTGGACTCAGGACCTCATGCTTGAGCGTCCCATGCTTTACTCACTGAGCCACCTCCTGGACCACTCTTTTTAAAATTCTTTTAAGATAGGGGCCAGGCAGTCGTGCACCTGGTTAAGCACCCATAGTATGAAAAATAAAAACCCACACCAGGATGGCAGTTTGAGCCCCCCCAGTTCCCCACCTGCAGGAGAGTCGCTTCACAAGTGGTACAGCAGGTCTGCAGATGTCTCAGGTGTCTGTCTTTCCCCATCTCTATCTTCCCCTCCCCTCTCATTTTCTCTCTTTCCTATCAAAAAGAAAAAAGGGGGTGGCGGTGGTGCACCTGGTTGAGCACATGTTACAGTTCACACAGACCCAGGTTTGAGCCTCTAGTCCCCACCTGCAGAGGTAAAGCTTTGTGAGCGGTGAAGCAGTGTTACATGTGTCTCTCTGTCTCTCTCCCTCTCTGTCACCCCCTTCCATCTTGATTTCGGGCTGTCTCTATAGCCAATAAATAAATAAAGATTAAAAGTGCAAGGACCGCACCTGCAGGGGAGTCACTTCACAAGTGGTGAAGCAGGTCTGCAGGTGTCTGTCTTTCCCCCCCCCATCTTCCTCCTCCTCTCTCCATTTCTCTCTGTCCTATCCAACAACAACGATATCAATAACAATAACTTCAACAAAAAATAACAAGGGCAACAAAAGGGAATAAATAAGTAAAATAAATATTTTAAAAAATTTTAAATTTAAAAAAAAATGGAAAAGATGACCACCAGGAGCAGTGGATTCGTAATGCAGGCACTGAGCCCCAGCAATAAACCTGGAGGGAAAAAAAAAATCTTTTAAGATACAGACAGAGGCAGAGAGGGAGGGAGTGAAAGAAACCACAGCACCAAAGCTTCTTTTTTTTAAATTTTTTTTCTTTTATTTATTTATTCCCTTTTGTTGCCCTTGTTGTTTCATTGTTGTTGTTATTGATGTCGTTGTTAGATAGAACAGAGAGAAATGGAGAGAGGAAGGGAAGACAGAGAGGGGGAAAGAAAGACAGACACCTGCAGACCTGCTTCACCACCTGTGAAGCGACTCCCCTGCAGGTGGGGAGCCAGGGGTTTGAACCAGGATCCTTACGCCGGTCCTTGCACTTTGCGCCACATGCGCTTAAACCGCTGTGTACATGGCAAAGCAGCACACTATCCAGTTGAGCTATTTTGCTGGCCCTGTACATATATGTTATGATAAACCAAGTGCTAAAATATAAATTCCCTGAGAGCAAGACCTCTTCAGAGTTGCCTATTGTTATATCCTTAAGGGTTAGAATAGGACTTAAAGCTTAGTAGGTACTCCAAAAATCTCCACTGAATAATCCGTTTATCTCTTCAACTACTGCTAGACAACTGGTTGACCAAGGTGACAACAAGACTTTTTAAAAAATTTTTATTATTATTATTTTCCCTTTTGTTGCCCTTGTTTTTTATTGTTGTAGTTATGATTGTTGTTGTTCTTGATGTCGTCGTTGTTAGATAGGGCTGAGAGAAATGGAGAGAGGAGAGGAAGGCAGAGAGGGGGAGAGAAAGATAGACACCTGCAGACCTGCTTCACCACCTGTGAAGCAACTCCCCTGCAGGTGGGGAGCCAGGACTTGAACCTGGATTCTTACACTGGTCCTTGCACTTTGCGCCTCGTGCGCTTAACCCGCTGTGCTACTGCCCGACCCCCCGACTTTTAAAAAATTTTTATTTATAAAAAAGAAACACTGAGGGAGTCAGGTGGTAGTGCAGATGGTTAAGTGTACATAGCGCAAAGCACAAGGACCAGTGTAAGGATCCCGGTTCGAGCCCCCAGCTCTCCACCTGCAGGGGGAGTCGCTTCAAAAGGGAATAAATAAATAAATAAAAATTAAAAAAATAACAAAAAATATGTTAAAAAAGAAACATTGATAAAACCATAGGATAGGTAGTCGGGTGGTAGCACAGCGGGTTAAGCACACTAGGTACAAAGTGCAAGGACTGTAGTAAGGATCCTGGTTCAAGCCCCTGGCTCCCCACCTTCAGGGGAGTCCCTTCACAGGTGGTGAAGCAGGTCTGCAGGTGTGTATCTTTCTCCCCCCCCCCATTTTCCCCTCCTCTCTCCATTTTTCTCTGTCCTAACGATGACAACATCAAGAACAATAATAATAACTACAACAACAATAAAAAGACAATAAGGGCAACAAAAGGGAAAATAAATAAATTAAATTAAAAAACCATAGGATAAGAGGGGTACAACTCCACACAATTCCCACCACCAGAACTCCGTATCCCATCCCCTCCTCTGATAGCTTCCCTATTCTTTAACCCTCTGGGAGTATGGACCCAGGGTCATTGTGGGATGCAGAAGGTGGAAGGTCTGGCTTCTGTAATTGCTTCCCCGCTGAACATGGGTGTTGACAGGTCGATCCATACTCCCAGCCTTTCTCTCTTTTTTCCCTAGTGGGTCGGATTCTGGGGAAGCGGAGCTCCAGGACACACTGGTGGGGCTGTCTACCCAAGGAGGTCCAGTTGGCATCTATTAGCATCTGGAACCTGGCAGCTGACAAAAGAATTAACATATAAAACCAAACAAATTGTTGACCAGACAACAAGACTGTGGCTGCCACAATAGTACATTTTTCCCTCTACACTCTTGTGATTATAACTTTCAGATGAATTCCTCAAAATGAAGTTCTTGGGTCAACTGGCATATCTTAACCTTTTTTAATCCTTATTTTTTATTGGCTAGAAAAAGAAATTGGGAGGGAAGGAGGAGATAAAGAGGAAGAGAGACAGACAGACACCTATAGACCTACTTCACCTCTTGTGAAGCTTTCCCCCTGCAGATGGGAACCAAGGGCTTGAACCCGGGTTTTTAATGTGTTTGCTTAACCAGCACCACCACCTGGCCCCCTTAACATTTTTTTTTTGAAATACAGTGCCAGATTCTTCCACATTTACTTGTTGGTATACAACGGCGCCCATACATCAGCATATAAAAATATTTAGCTTCACACGCACACACACTCTTAAAAGTTGTTTAAGGATTCTCAACCATTCACATTATGTTGGTGAGTTGGAGAGCAGGTCTTTTGTGAGACTGAGCAGAATCCGTTGAGTCTACCCGGCCTGCTTGGGAAATCAATTTCAATGAAGAGCTGTCCCAGCAGGAAAGAGATGGCAGACTCTAATTAGCTAATTTCAGGAGCAATTAATAAAGGGACTCTTTCCAAAGGAAAGGCAGGGTCAGAAAACCACACGTCTGGAGAAAGCGTAATTACAGTGGGCTGTGTTATCACCCTAGGGAAGAGTGTTTCCCCTGCCCCTGAGACGAAAGTCTAGTGGAAAGGTCCAGAATGTATGGAGGAGGCTGTGACCTTCAAACACCAGCCTCCACCCACTACCCCCTCACCCCCCAGGGAGGAAGTTGCAAAGAAAAGGAAAAAAAAAAAAGTCCAATCTCACTATCTCATTCCTTCCATTCACTTCTGGGGCTTTCTACTGACCAAAGCAGTTGGGAAGCCATAGGACAAGGAGGCTGTGTCATTGATGTTCCAAGTCCCAGGGCATGGAATACACAGTATGTGTTCACTATCCCTGGAGCTCACCCTGCTGACAACCCTTCCAGATAGGCTCTGACATTCCAAAGGGGGCTGGGGGGGGGGGGGGGACTGGGGCTCAGAGGGACAAATTCACTTGCCTGAGGTCCACACAGCTAGTCTGAGAGCCCTCCAGAGCCCTGTGCTCCTGAGTGTCATGAAGTTTGGATCTGAGTGCCAAGAGGTGGGGGAAGCTTAGCACACTGTCAAAACTGGAAAAAAATAGGGAGCCAGGAGGTGGCGCACCTGGTTAAGAGCACACATTACAGTGCACAGGGAACCAGGTTCAAGCCCCTGGCCCCTACCTGCAGGGGGAAAGCTTCACAAGTGGTGAAGCAGGGCTGCAGGTGTCTGTCTCTTTCCCTCTCTATCTTCCCCTCTCCTCTCAATTTCTCTTTCTATCCAATAATAAATAAATGGTTTAAAGAAGGATTTTACTGGAGTAGGGCACCAAAGTAAAAACCCTGGGTTGAAGGTGAGGGTGGATTGAATGTTCAGCTTCGGGGGGGGATGAAATGGGACACAGTCTTTTGGTGGTGGGAATGGTGTTTATGTACAATCCTATCAATTTGTAGTCAGATAAATCTCTATTTAATTAGTATGAGAGGGGAAAATTGATTGAATGTCTCAAACTTTTTAAATCACAGACTGCATCTTTTAAATACATAGACTGAGTCTTTGATATGTTAACTCTCTTAAAAGCTTAGACCAGGGAGAACAGAAGCAACCGGTGGCACAGCTATATACAAATAATGTCAAAGGACATAAATTATGGTGATGTTGTGTATGATACAGCAAATCCTAACAAAGGGATATTTCAAAGTTAACCCAATTACCCAATGATGTGATTATAGCAATAACTATCTATTGTCTTCTTAAATCCTAAGACAGCAGGATCCTCCCGCTTCCTCTATAGAGCCTATATTTCCCCCCGTCTTGGAACCTCTAGAGAGGGGCTCACTTCCCTGCATGCTTCTCTCAATTCATACCAAATGATACTGCATCTGTCGATCCCAACCTAATCAACCACCTCAGCATGCTTCACTTCAGACTGTGTCCAGAGACCTCAGGCATGGAATGTCAACCCTTCACCCTCATTACTCGAGTGAGAACTTTCCTTTCATAGTATTCTCGAATTCCATTCCAGGAAGTTCATTGCCTAACAAAATTCCAAATCAGAGCATATGTTCACATGTATCCACAAATTAGGGCAAAATATATACCCGAAAACAAAAATACACAATAGTCTGTAGTGAGTCAGTATAAAGTTCATAATGAAATAGTGTCGACTTAGACTTAGATACCCTCCTCACCTACTTCCTATTACAGTTCTCTCACTCCAAAGCTAACCTCATCAAAGGAAAGACTGCAAAAGCTGAATAAGGGCAAGAGACTGGCATACTTTAACGATGACTCTTTAGTCACTATCAGGCCACCCCATCAGCTAGGGCCTTAATCTCCCTTGTTGGGGAGTCCTGAGATTCCCAAACAGACATGATGGGCCTAGACCTCGAATATATCCCTCTCTCCATTATTACCGGTCATCTTTATCAGCAACAACACAAAAGACCCCTTTGTGGGCCCCCATAGGACCTAGCCCTCAACTTGGATCAACAGTGGTAGAGAATGTTCCGTCCTCTGAAGGGAGGCTGGACAACATACTCTATGCTACACCTGAGGAAGATGGATCCTGATATTGGGGCAGCTTGGAACATTCCTACTTATGACCACAGAATGTGAGCTCAGATCTACAGGGATGCAGAGGTCACATAGGCTCCTAAGCTGAATATGGGTCCCAGATCACATCAAATTACAATCAACAATATTTATACAACTTTCCCATATTAGGGAGCTACTCTCTTCCTGATCCAGCTTTCTGGTCCTTCTGCCAGCCATGATATCATCTCCTCAGACAATAATTAGGATCCACCTGCATATCAGATTTCAGGTTCAGGCAAAAAAAAAAAAAAAAACAGGAAAACACTAGTACTAGATAAACAAGCCCTTTGGAATATAACTAAAATATGCCTACCAGCTATCTACAAAACAGAGACCCTCCCCCAACACTTCACCTGCACTATTCCAGCCTTTAGGTCCATGATTGGCCAACAATGTGTTTGGCTTTGTATGTTAACTCTCTTTTCAACCACCAGGTTCCAGATGCTAGCAGGATGCCGACCAGACTTCCCTGGACAAACAACCCCACCAGTGTGTCCTGGAGCTCCGCTTCCCCAGAGCCCTGTCCCACTAGGGAAAGAGAGAGACAGGCTGGGAGTATGGATCGACCAGTCAACACCCATGTTCAGCGGGGAAGCAATTACAGAAGCCAGACCTTCTGCAACCCTCAATGACCCTGGGTTCATACTCCCAGAGGGATAGAGAATAGGAAAGCTATCAGGAGAGGGGATGGGATACAGAGTTCTGGTGGTGGGAATTGTGTGAAGTTGTACCCCTCTTATCCTATGGTTTAGTCAGTGTTTCCTTTTTTATAAATAAAAAATTTTTTTTAAAATGATTTTACCAAAAAAAAAAAAAAAAAAAGGAAAGAATTGCACCGAAGTGAAAGACTCTGAGGTGGGAGCGTGTTCAGGTCCTGGAACATGATGGCAGAGGAGGACCTAGGTGGGGGGTTAGTGTTATGTGGAAACTGAGAAATATTACACATGTACAAATCACTGTATTTTTTTATTGATTTAATAATGATCAGCAAGACCGTAGGGTAAGAGGGGTACAGTTCCCACTACCAGAGTTCTGCACCTCATCCTCTCTATAGGAAGCTTTCCTACTCTTTAACCCTCTGGGATCAGGGACCCAAGATCATTATCAGGTGCAGAAGGTCGAAGGTCTGGCTTCTGTAATTGCTTCTCTGCTGGACATGGGCGTTAGCAGGTAGATCTATACTCCAAAACTGTTTCTTCCCTCCCCCCCCTTTTTTTTTTAAGATTTTGTTTATTGATGAGAAAGACAGGAGGAGAGAAAAAGAACCAGATATCACCCTGGTACATGTACTGCTGGGGCTTGAACTCAGGACCTCATGCTTGAGAGTTCAGTGCTTTATCCACTGAGCCATCTCCCAGGCCACTAGTTTGTTGCCCTGGTTTTATTGTTGTTGTAGATATTACTGTTGTTGTTGGAAATAGAGAGAGGAGGGGAAGACAGAGAGGGGGAGAGAAAGAGAGACACCTGCAGACCTGCTTCACTGCTTGTGAAGCGACTCCCCTGCATGTAGGGAGCCCTGGGCTTGAACCAGGATCCTTATGCCACCGGTCCTTGAGCTTTGCGCCACAGGTGCTTAACCTGCTGTGCTACCTCCCGATCCCCTCCAAAACTGTCCCTAGTGGGGATAGAAACTGTTTCTTAGGGGCCAGGTGGTGGCACACCTGGTTGAGCGCACATGTTACAGTACACAAGGACCCAGGTTCGAGCCCCTGGCCCCCACCTACAGGAGGAAAACTTCACAAGTGGTGAAGCAGTGCTGCAGGTATCTCTCTGTCTCTCTCCCTCTCTATCACCCCCTTCCCTCTCAATTTCTGACTGTCTCTATCCAGCAAGTAAATAAAGATTTAAAAAAAGAAGAAGAAGAAGAAGAAAGAAACTGTTTATTTCCCTAGTGGGGCAGGCTCTGGGAGAGGGGTGTTCCAGAATACATGAGGTCGTCTGCCCAGGGAAGTCAGTTTGGTATCATCAAACCACTGTATTTTACTGTTGACTCTACACCATTAATACCTTCGATGAAATAAAAAGGAAAAAAAAAATGGAAAGAACTTGAAGGGCTGGGGAAGCAGGAAAAGACATCCCTAGCCCCAGCTTTTGTAGCATGTTGGGGAAGGGGTGGTAGCTGCAGTGATGGCTCTCAACCTGGAAGTCCAATGGGGACACCCTCTCCTATACCACAGCCCAGCCCGCACACCCTTCCAGGCCACCATCAGTTGCGCTGCACCTGGAAGAGAAGGCACAGAGCTGAAATTTGACTCTGGCGTTCAAGTTCTGGGTCTGCACCCCTGTGTGACCTTGGGCACGACCCTTAGCTCCTATCTCTGCTTTCAGTTGCGTCCTCTATGAGGGACTGTAGTGAGGACCTCAGGAGTGAAAACAGGGAGAAGTGCCCAACCTGGCTTTCCTACTCAGACTGCATCCCCCCACAAAGTCAGAGGCACCTGGCTCAGAGCTCAACAACCTCCTTCCACAAGCTTTGTGGCCCTGCCTTCCCTGGTCCTTCCGCTAAACTCCATCCTTGAGCACAAACTCAGCCGGCTGGGCTAAGCAGGGGTGTGACTACATTCCCACAAACGCCGTCCCACAAACGGCACTGAGATTTGAATTTCCTATAATTTCCATGTGTTATAAAATAATATCTTTTGGGTGCTTTTTCCCAGGCTTGAAAAATGTAAAAACCATTCTTTGGTCTCTGCCCTTCCAGAAGCAAGTGGCAGAATGGATAGTGTGCTCAGTATCAAATTTATTTTATTTTTATTTATTTATTTTCCCTTTTGTTGCCCTTGTTTTTATTGTTGTTGTAGTTATTATTGTTGTTACTGATGTTGCCGTTGTTAGATAGGACAGAGAGAAGTGCAGAGAGGAGGCGAAGACAGAGAGGGGGAGAGAAAGACAGACACCTGCAAACCTGCTTCACCACCTGTGAAGCAACTCCCCTGCAGGTGAGGAGTCGGGGGCTTGAACCAGGATCCTTAAACCGGTCCTTGTGCTTCATACCATGTGGGTTTAATCTGCTGTGCTACCACCCAACTCCTAGTGCTCAGTTTTTACCAATAGCCTGCTACCTGCTCCCCCTTCTCTCAGAGTTCAGCCCCTTCAAGCTAGAGGACACACACACACACACACACACACACACAGTGCATAGGAAGCCTGGCCTCATAGCCAAGCCCAGGAAGGAGACCCAGCTCCTCCAATTAGAGCTCAGTCTACTGAGAGCCCCCATGTGATCTGGCGCTTGCAGCTGTGCTTCTGGGAACTTCAGTCCCTCTGGCCTTCTTCCAGTTCTTCCAAGGGGCCAAGCCAATTCCTTTCGTCTCAGGGAGTCTAGAAGGAAGTTCTCTCCGTTCTGGTCATACTTGCCTGTCTGCATGTGGTGTGGCTCTTTCTTCTCACTGTGCTTCTGAGGCCCTACAATGGGCTGAGCACACAGTAAGTGCTCAGTAAGTAAGTGTGCATGGAATTCAGTCTTTCAGTCCTTCAAGGTAAGGGTGGGAGATAGTGCACACCTGAGACCCCAGATACCCCAGACTCCATCCCTGCCACAGCCACATGCCAGAGATGAGCAGTGAGGTCTTAAGCGTGAGGTCATAAATTCAATCCCCAGTATTGCATATGCTGGAATGGTACTCTGGTTCTCTCTCTTCTTCTTCTTACTCTTCCTCTCTCTCACAATCAAACAAAACACACCTTTAAAAACAGGCCAGTAAGGGTCAGCAAAATCGCTCACTTGGATAGTATGCTGGTTTCCCATGTGTGAGACCCAAGTTCAAGCCCAGCCCCTTCGGCATTGAAGGAAACTTGGGTTCTCTCTGTGTGTGTCTCTGCTTCTCTGTCTCTATTTAAAAAAAAAAACTGATTTTTTTTTAAAATACCTTTTAGGTTGGGGAAATAACATAATACTTATGCAGAAAGACTTTTTTTTTTTTCCTCCAGGGTTATTGCTGGGCTCGGTGCCTGCACCATGAATCCACTGCTCCTGGAGGCCATTTTTTCCCCTTTTTGTTGCCCTAGTTGTTGCAGCCTCATTGCGGTCATTATTGCCATTGTTGACGTTGCTTTGTTGTTGGATAGGACAGAGAGAAATGGAGAGAGGAGGGGAAGACAGAGAGGGGGAGAGAAAGATAGACACCTGCAGACCTGCTTCACCGCCCGTGAAGCGACTCCCCTGCAGGTGGGGAGCCGGGGGCTTGAACCAGGATCCTTACGCCGGTCCCTGCGCTTTGCGCCACATGCGCTTAACCCACTGCGCCACCGCCCGACTCCCACAGAAAGACTTTCATGCCTGTGGTACCAAAGGTCTCAGGTTCAGTCCTCAGCACCACCATGAGCCAGAGTTGAGCGGTGGTGCTCTGGTAAAAATAAATAAATAAATCAGACAAGCAAACAAAACACATCCTTCAAAGTAGGTGTTTGTGTACCAAGGGGGAAAAGAAAGCTCAGAGAGATGAATTCCCTTGGCCAGATTCACACACAGTCCTGTGTTCCTAACTGCCATACTTTTGTTGCCCAAGAGCCCTTGACGTCTCCACCATCTAGTAACCTTGAGTGAGTCAAGTAATCTGTTTGTACCTCAGTTCCCTCACCAGTGGAATGGGTATGGTGATAATCGCAATGCCTTCCTCGCTGAAGGTGTTCACAGATGAACCGTGCGTAGAAACGTGCCTGGCACCCAGCAAGCACCGGGTAGGGGCCAGTCTTTGTCAGCATTAGCCGTGAGGGAGCCTCAGGAGATCTGAGGACTAGGCCAAAACAAATGCCATCTTTCTTCAGCTTCCAAAATGGCTTCCTCCTCCATCCCTGGGCTGTCACCATCCCCCAGAACTCTGAGTGGGCTAAGGATTCCTCTTAGACTCTTCACAGAGAGGCCCACTGGACATTCCTTTGGAAAACCCAAGACTTTTTCAGACCAGGAGGTAAGGCCACCCTGGATTCGTGGGGGTTAAGTCCAAGCAGAACGTGTTTATTTTCCCCTGTGTCTGCAAGGGCCTCTCTGGTCTCCATGGCAACTTGATTTCCTGTCCTGGTTTTCCCTTGGACGAGATACCTGCTGAATGCAGAGGCGCCTGGGCAAAAGCTTGGGGTGGAGGCCAGTGTTGAGGCAGGCCACTTTAACTGCCTCCCCCACACGGGCCCAGCGGCCAGGACCCATGTCACAAGAGCCTTTGTTTACCAGCCCAGACAGCCAACTGGAGGCTGACGTCATCGAATCCAGCCCGGAATCCTTGTTCCGCCCCATTTTCTTTCTTCCTTTTCAAGGGTTTTTGTTTCCAACTCAGGCCAAGGGAACAGGCTCACCACACGCATTCCCCCCAATTTGCTAAGAATAGTTTTGAACGCTTCGAATCACAGTCTGTCCCCCCAAGTCTGGGAACCTCAATTGCCATTATCTATCCATTCATTCATTCATTCATTCATTCATTCGTCATTTTATCCGTTTAGCAAATGTTTGCATGCTGCATGCAGTCTCACCGAGGTGCTGGGGCTGAAGAGACAGTGGAGCATAGATGGGGTCTTTGCCCCCCGCCCCATAAGGACACTGTCCAGTGGAGAATGGAGGAAAGTTACGTGAAGTGAAGAAGTGAACACTCTTCAGTATGGCTGATGCCTTAACTGGCCTTTGTGGACTTGCCTTGGGGAGCAAGCTCATTCTGTCACCCGTCTGTGTCCCGATTCAGTTCCTATACGCCTATCCCGAGTCTCAGTCTTCTCACCTGTGAAATAGGGTTGGTGAACTTGCCCATAGAGGGAACCATAGAGCCTGATGCCTGGGAGTCTGACTTCTAGTGCGGGTCTCACTGGGTGACGTCTCAGCCGAACCACTTTCAGCTCTGTGTCCTTGGGACAGTTACTTGTGCTTTCTGTTTCAGGGGACTATCCTAGCACCCACCTCTCAGAGGTTTTGTTTGTTTGGATAGAGACAGAAAGAAATCAAGAGAGAAGGGGTAGATAGAAAGGGATAAAGGGGGTTGGACGGTAGCTTAATGGGTTAAAAGTACATGGCGCGAAGCACAAGGACCAGTGTAAGGATCTTGGTATGAGCCCCCGGCTCCCCACATGCAGGGAGGGTGGGCTTGCTTCACAGGCAGTGAAGCAGGTCTGCAGGTGTCTATCTTTCTTTCCCCCTGTCTTCCCTCCCCTCTCTCTTTCTGTCTTATCCAACAACAATGACATCAATAATAATCACAACACCAATAAAAAAAAAAAACAGAGAGTCGAGCGGTAGCGCAGCGGGTTAAGCGCATGTGGCACAAAACGCAAGGACCAGCATGAGGATCCTGGTTCGAGGCCCCGGCTCCCCACCTGCAGGGGAGTCGCTTTACAGGCGGTGAAGCAGGTCTGCAGATGTCTGTCTTTCTCTCCCCTTCTCTGTCTTCCCCTCCTATCTCCATTTCTCTCTGTCCTGTCCAACAATAACAACATCACAACAATAGTAACTACAACAATAAAAACAACAAGGGCGAGAAAGACTAAGTAACTTGTCAGAGATCAGACAGAAAGTTGGTACAGAGCTACAGCTGTCACAAACTAACAGTAGTAAGAATTGCCCCAGTGGTGGTACAGGAAGTGGCGCAGTAGATAAAGCATTGGGCTCTCAAGCATGAAGTCTGGAGTTCAATCCCAAGCAGCACATGTACCAGAGTAATGTCTGGTTATTTCTCTCTCTTCTCCTTTCTCATTAATAAATAAATAACATCTTTAAAAAATAAAAAAAAAACAACAAGGGCAACAAAAAGAAAATAAATAATTAAAAGAAAAAAACCAAGGGTGTGGTCCAGGAGGTGGCACAGTGGATTAGACGTTGAACTCTCAAGCATGGGGTCCTGGGTTCAATCCCTGGCAGCATATATACCAGGAATTTTGTCTGGTTCTTTCTCTCTCTTTCTATCTTTTTCATGAATAAATAAATAAAATCTAAGAAAAGGGGGGTAGAAAGAGAGAGCTAGGGGAGTTGGGCTGTAGTGCAGCGGGCTAAGCGCAGGTGGCGCAAAGCACAAGGACCGGCATAAGGATCCCTGTTCGAACCCCGGCTCCCCACCTGCAGGGGAGTCGCTTCACAGGCGGTGAAGCAGGTCTGCAGGTATCTATCTTTCTCTCCTCCTCTCTGTCTTCCCCTCCCTCTCTCCATTTCTCTCTGTCCTATCCAACAACAATAATAACTACAACAATAAAACAACAAGGGCAACAAAAGGGAATCAATAAATAAAATATTTAAAAATTTTTTTTAAAAAAAAAAAAGAAAGAGAGAGCTACCTGCAGCACTGCTTCACCCCTGCAGCCGGAGACTGAGGCCTTGAACCTGGGTCCTTGCACCTTGTGGTGTGTGTGACCAGGGCATTCCTCAGGTTTAAATGAATGAATGTATGCAGTGCCTTTAGATCTGTCAGAAAGGGTCCCCAGAGATCAGAAGGGGGGAAGACAGTGGGTGTTCCTGAAAAATTGAGTGGAGGGTGAGCACCCAAAGAGGCTTAGCAGAGGGCACTGGGCGGTAGCATAGCGGGTTAAGCATACGTGGCGAGAAGTGCAAGGAACCACGTAAGGATCAGTAAGGATCGCGGTTTGAGCCCCTGGCTCCCCACCTGCAGGGGAGTCGCTTTGCAGGCGGTGAAGCAGGTCTGCAGGTGTCTCTCTTTCTCTCCCCCTCTCTATCTTTCCCTCCGCTCTCCATTTCTCTCTGTCCTATCCAACAACAATGACATCAATAACAACAATAACTCCAACAATAAAACAAGGGCAACAAAAAGAGAATAAATAAATATTTAGAAGGGGGGAAAAAACGAGGCTTATCAGAGAATGCACCTGCATTATTAGCTGTTCTCTGAGATCAAGGATTATGTCTGCATCATTCCATCCTCTCAGCCCTGGTAATTTGCACGCTCCATGGGAGTAACTGATCAGCAAATGCATCAATGAATTATCTGAGTGACTGAAATTCAAACTCTTTATCGTGACATTCAAGATCTGATAATTGGACTAAGATCCCACAGTGATGGTTCGTTTTTTAAAATTGATTTATTTATGCTTTTATTTGTTTATTGCATAGAGACCGAGAGAAATTGAGTGGGAAGGAGAAGATAGAGGAGAGAGACAAACACCTGCAACAATGCTTCACCACTTGTGAAACTTTTCCCCTGCAGGTGGGGACTAGAGGTTGAAACCAGGTCCTTCCTTGCACATTGTATGTGCACTTAACTTGCACATGTGCACTTAACTGGGTGCTCCACTGCCTGGCCCCCAAGTGATGGTTAGTTTTTTGTTTTAATTTTTTCTTTATTATTTATTTTCCCTTTTGTTTTGCCTTTGTTGTTTTGTTGTTGATATAGTTGTTTTTGTTGTTGATGTCATCCTTGTTATATAGGACAGAGAGAAATGGAGACAGGAGGGGAAGACAGAGAGGGGGAGAGAAAGATAGATACCTGCAGACCTGCTTCACCGCCTGTGAAGCGACCCCCCTGAAGGTGGGGAGCCGGGGGTTTGAACCAGGATCCTTACGCCGGTCCTTGTGCTTAGCGCCATGTGTGCTTAACCTGCTGTGCTACCGCCCGACCCCAGACGGTTAATTTTATGTGTCAACATGACTAGGCTTCTGGGCACCCAGGTCTCTGATTAAACGCTATTTATTTATTTACCTCCAGGGTTATTGCTGGGGCTCAGAGCCTGCACTACGAATCCACTGCTCCTGGAAGCTATTTTTACCCCTTTTGTTGCCTTTGTTGCTTATCGTTATTGTTGTTATTATTTTTGTTGTTATTTCTGTCGCTGTTGGATAGGACAGAGAAAAATCAAGAGAGGAGGGAAAGAGAAAGATAGGCACCTGCAGACCTGCTTCACCACTTGTGAAGTGACCCTCCTGCAGGTGGGGAGCCTGGGGCTCGAACCAGGATCCTTATGCCGGTCCTTGTGCTTTGCACAATGTGTGCTTAACCCGCTGTGTACTGCCTGCCCCCCCTTAAATTTCTTTATTGGGTTACAGTATTAAGCCTTTCTTCCTTTCTTTCTTTCATTCTTTCATTCTTTCTTTCTTTCTTTCGTATTATCAGATAGAAACAGAGAGAAATCTAGAGTGGTGGGGGAAAATAGAGAGGGAGAAAGGGAGAGAGACACCTGTAGCCCTGCTTCACCACTCGAGAAACTTTCCCCCTACAGCTGGGGACCAGGGGCTTGAACCCAGGTCCTTGCTCATTGTAGTATGTGCGCTTAACCAGGTGCACCACCACCTGGCCGCTTAAATCTTATTTCTGAGTGTGTTGATGAGCTTGTTTGTGAACTGAGAGCTGGAGTTCTGAACAGATTGCTCTCGCCATGTGGGTGGGCCTTGTTAAACCCTTGAAGTACTCTGATGGAATGACAGGTTGGGGAAAAAGAAAACTCTCTCTTCTTCTTTCTTTTCTTTTATTTATTTTTTCTTTATTTTCCCTTTTGTTGCCCTTATTGCTTTATTGTTGTGGTTATTATTGTTGTTGTTATTGATGTCGTCGTTGTTGGATAGGACAGAGAAAAATGGAGAGAGGAGGGGAAGACAGAGAGGAGGAGAGAAAGATAGACACCTGCAGACCTGCTTCACCGCCTGTGAAGTGACTCCCCTGCAGGTGGGGAGCCAGGAGCTCGAACTGGGATCCTTACGCCGGTCCTTGCGCTTTGTGCCATGTGAGCTTAACCTGCTGCGCTACCGCCTGACTCCACTCTTTCTTTTTTTAATATTATTTGTTTATTATTGGATAGAGACGGGAAAAAATCAAGAGGGGAGGGGGGATAAAGAGGCAGAGAGATACAGAGAGACACCTGCAGCCTTTTTTCACCACTTGTGAAGACGTCCCCTCTGCAGGTGGGGACTACTGTCTTTCTCTACCTGATCACATTAAAAAATTTTTTTAATTTATAAAAAGGAAACATTGACTAAACCATAGGCTAAGTGGGGTACAACTCCACACAATTCCCACCACCAGAACTCTGTGTCCCACCCCCTCCCTTGATAGCTTTCCTATTCTTTAACCCTCTGGGAGTATGGACCCAAGGTCCTTGTGGGATGCAGAAGGTGGAAGGTCTGGCTTCTGTAATTGCTTCCCCAAGGAACATGGGCATTGACAGGTAGATCCATACTCCCAGCCTGTCTCTCTCTTTCCCTAGTGGGGCAGGGCTCTGAGGAAGCAGAGCTCCAGGACATATTGGTGGGGTTGTCTGTCCAGGGAAGTCTGGTCAGCATCCTGCTAGCATCTGGAACCTGGTGGTTGAAAAGAGAGTTAACATGCAAAGCCAAACAAATTGTTGACCAATTATGGACCTAAATCTGGAATAGTGCAGATGAAGAGTTGAGGGGTCCTCCACTTTGTAGATAGCTAGTAGGCATATATTAGTTATATTCCAAAGGGCCTGTGGCTATACTAGTTTTTTTTTTTTTTTCTTTTTCTTTTTTCCCCTGAGCCTGAAATCTGATATGCAGGTGGATCCTAATTGTTGTCTGGAGAGATGATGTCATGGCTGGAAAAAGGACCAGAAAGCTGGATCAGGGAATAGAGTAGCTCCCTAATATGGAAAAGGTGTATAGATATTGTTGACTGTAACCCCCATCGATTTTATGTGATCTGGGGCCCATATTCAGCTTCTTAGGAGCCTATGTGACCTCTGCATCCCTGTAGATCTGAGCTCATACCTGATCACATTTAAGCTGAGGCAGTGGCGCGCTGGGTTAAGCACACATAGTAAAAAGCGCAAGGATCCCAGTTTGAGCCCCGGGCTCCCCACCTGCAGGGAGGGGTCGCTTCACAAGCGGTGAAGCAGGTCTGCAGGTGTCTCTCTGTCTTTCTTCCTCTCTATCTTCCCCTCCTCTCTCAATTTCTCTTTGTCCTATCCAATAAAATGGGGAAAAAATGGCCTCCAGGAGCAGTGGATTCATAATGCTGGTGCCAAGCCCCAGCAATAACCCTGGAAGCAAAAAAAAAAAAAAGTGTATTCATTGTGCAGGCTCTGGGTTGCAGACATGTGAAACCTTTGGTGAAATCTGACCTGAAGGTCTGGTTGGCCTTCTTACCACTAGCCCTGGTTCCTCTCACGCAGAGCCCCTCACTGCTTCCAAAGTTACGGGGTCTCCTGGGTCTTCCTGGAATTGGTTGGAGGTCTGGGGCAGACCCAGAAAGGATGAAGAGCTTGGAGCTTGTACAGTGAGTCACCCAGATTTCATAGAAAGAACTCCTGTCTCTTTCTCAGACTCCCCCCCCCAAAAAAAAATAATAATAAACACACGAAACCATGTCATTATGGAAACTCCATGTTAGGGACAAAAAAGTAAAGTAAAAAGGTTCTCTGTGACTTCCCTTCCTTGAAGGGCTATATGGCCACCCCTCCCACCTACTGTCTTAATCATTAATTGATTTTTCCCCATTGTTGTTGTTATTATTGTTGTTGTTGGATAGGATGGAGAGAAATTGAAAGAGGAGTGGAAGACAGACAGAGGGAGAGAAAGACAGACACCTGCAGACCTGCTTCACAGCTTGTGAAGTGACCCCCCCTTGCAGGTTGGGAGCCGGGGGCTCGAACTGGGATATACTTTGTGTTATGTGCACTTAACCTGGTGTGCTAGCCACCTGGCCCCCAATTGAGGTTTGTTTTTTTTAAAGATTTTATTTATTTATTAATGAGAAAGATAGGAGGAGAGAGGGAAAGAATCAGACATCACTCTGGTACATGTGCTATGGGGATTGAACTCAGGACCTCATGCCTGAGAGTCTAATGTTTTATCTACCTCCCAGACCACATCATTAATTGACTTATTAGAAAATGATTACTGTTTACTTTTTATTGAAGTAAGTCAAAATTCTAGTAGAAATTGAGTTTAGTGGCACTCATGCTATTCTCCTTTAAAAACAAACAAAAAACGATTAAGAGCCTGAGAGCCTGAATTGCCATGCATGTGGTCCAGGTTGGAGCCCTGGCACCACATAAGAAGTGCTAAGACACTGGGGGAAGCGCCATAGTGCTGTGCTGTGCTCTTTTTCTGTTTCTGTCTGAATGAAGGATGGCCCAGAGCAGTAATCTACCACATGTGCAGTAATGATAATGATTCGATTGTAGCCAGGAAGGCTAATGTCCTTTAGTTGCCGTTATCATCGATGGGTTTCTCTGTTCCTGTGCCATGTTTATTTGGAGCATGTTCTTGCAGATGGACTTCTAGGCATTTCCTTTTTTTTTTTTTAAGATCTTATTTATTTATGAGAAAGACAGGAGGAGAGAGAAAGAACCAGGCATCACTCTGACACATGTGCTGCCAGGGATCGAACTCGGGACCTCATGCTTGAGAGTCCAAAGCTTTATCACTGCGCCACCTCCTGGTCCACACTTCTTTTTTTTTAATACTTATTTATTTTCCCTTTTGTTGCCCTCATTGTTTTTTTATTATTGCTGTTGTTACTAGGACAGAGAGAAATGGAGAGCAGAGGGGAAGACAGAGAGGGGGAATTGTGAATCGACTCCCCTGCAGGTGGGGAGCCGGGCCTCCAACCTTGTGTGTACACCGTCCTTGTGCTTCACGCCACGTGCGCTTAACCGCTGTACTACTGCCCTACTCCCTCTAAGCATTTTCTTTTCCCACACAAGCTACATACTGTTACTATGTGCTTTGAAAAGAAAGAAAACGGGGGCCGGTCAGCTGCACACGGTTTTAAGCACACATAGTACAAAGCACCAGGAGTCACGGAAGGGTCCCAGTTTGAGCCCCTGGCTCCCCATCTGCAGGGGTTGGGCAGTCACTTCACAGGCGGTGAAGCAGGTCTGCAGGTGTCTGTCTTTCTCTCCCCATCTCTGTCATCCCCTCCTCTCTCCATTTCTCTCTGTCCTATCCAACAAGGACGACATCAATAACAACAATAATAACTACAACAATAAAACAGCAAGGGCAACAAAAGGGAATAAGTAAATAAATATTAAAAAAAAAAAACTAGGGAGCTGGGCAGTAGCGCAGTGGGTTAAGCGCAGGCGGTGCAAAGCAAGGACCGGCGTAAGGATCCCACTTTGAGCCCCTGGCTCCCCACCTGCAGGGGGGTCGCTTCACAGGCGGTGAAGCAGGTCTGCAGTTATCTGTCTTTCTCTCCCCCTCTCTGTCTCCCCCTCCTTTCTCCATTTCTGTCTTATCCAACAATGACGACATCAATAACAACAACGACAATAATAACTACAACAATAAAGCAGCAAGGACAACAAAAGGGAATAAATAAGTAAATATTTTTTTAATTAATTTCTAAAAAAAAACTAATATTGGTCAGGGTCCCAAAGGGTCCTGGTTACCATCCATCTTGAGGGCTCAGATTGAAGGCAAAGCTGAATTTACCCTTGTGTGAACTGCTTGATGTGTTCCCAACTGAATGATGATTTGAATAGTGAGTTAATAATAATAGTAACAGGGCCGGGGATAAATAACTCACCTGGATAGGGCACTACTTAGCCCTAAGTAGTGTGTGACCTACCACGTAGAATCCCCACCTGCACAGGGAGAGCTCCACAGTCAGGAAAGGGGGGCAGCAGGTATCTCTCTCTCCCCTTATCTCCCCCTTTCTTCTCTATTTCTCTCTATATATCCAGTAAAACTTTTAAAATCATTTATTTATTTTGGATAAAGATGGAGAAGTTGAGAGAGGAGGGGTAGACAGGGAGAAAGACACCTGCAGGTGGGGACCAAGGTCTCTGTGCACTGTAGTGTGTGCACTCAAACTGGCATGCCACCTGCCAGCCTCTCTCAAGGACCTTTGACTCTATGAGGTGAGGTGATAGCTTCCTCTCTCTCTCTCTCTTTGTTTTGCCTCGAAGGGTCATCACTGGGAATGCACCGCTCCTGGAGGCCATTTTCCCCCCCATTTTTGTTGCCCTTGTTGCTGTTATTATTGTCATTGTTGCCATTGCTATTGTTGTTGGACAAGACAGATAGAAATCTATAGAGGAAGAGAAGACAGAGAAGGTGAGAGAAAGATAAACATCTGCAGACCTGCTTCACCTCTTGAGAAACGACACCCCCCCCCCACAGGTGGGGAGCTGAGGGCTGGAAGTGGGATCCTTACGCTGGTCCTTGCACTTTGTGCCGCCTGCATTTAATCCGCTGCACTACCGCCCAGCCTCGAGAGTCTAATTTTTTTTAAACAAATTTCAATGTTTTTTTAAAATATGTATTTATTTTCCATTTTGTTGCCCTTGTTTTTCATTGTTGTTGTAGTTATTATTGTTGTTATTGATGCCGTTTGTTGTTGGATAGGACAGAGAGAAATGGAGAGAGTAGGGGAAGACAGAGAGGGGAGAGAAAGATAGACACCTGCAGACCTGCTTCACCGCCTGTGAAGCGACTCCCCTGCAGATGGGGAGCCGGGGGCTCGAACCGTGTTTCTTCCGCCGGTTCTTGCGCTTTGTGCCGCCACCTGCGCTTAACCCGCTGCGCTACCGCCCGACTCCCGAGAGTCTAGTTCTTTATCTACTGCACTACCTCCCGGACTACTCGTGGGCTATTTTTATATTGCATGTCTAACCAAGCAAACATTATCATTTCCAAAGAGGAGGACCCTTGGTCATAGGAACAGAGGACTTGAAACAACAAATCTGAAGCAAGCAAATGTTGGTGAGAAGCCCCATTGTAATCCAGCTAGATTTCCTATGGGGTTGCTTGATGGCACACCCTCTGAGTGCACATTACCATGCACAAGGACCCAAGTGCAAGCCCCCAACCCCCATCTGCAGGGGGAAAGCTCCAGGAGCAGTGAAGCAGGTGTTTCTCTTCTCTTCTCTTTTTTTTTCTAACTATTTTTTAAGGGGTGGGGGTATAGCATAATGGTTATGCAAAGAGACTTTCATGCCTGAGACTCTCAAGTTCCAGGTTCAATCCCCCACACCATCATAAGCCAGAGCTGAGCAGTGCTCTGGTAAAAATAAATAATAAAAATAAATTTAAAAAATTAATAAACTATTATTTATTTATTATTGGATAGAGACAGAAGAGTTGAGAGGAGAAAGAGAAATAGAGAGGGCGAGAGACATCTACACCCCTGCTTCACCACTCATGAAGCTTTCCCCCTGCAGGTGGGGACCAGGGGCTTGAACCTGGGTCCTTGTACAGTGTAATGTGAGCACTTAACCAGGTACGCCACCACCTGGCCCCTCTCTTCTCCTCTTTATCTCCCCTTCCCTCTCTTGGTTTCTCTCTATCACTATAAAAAATAATTCATGGGAGTTGGGCAGTAGCACAGCGGGTTAAGTACACGTGGCGAGGAGCGCAAGGACCAGTGTAAGGATCCTGGTTCGAGCCCCCGGCTCCCCACCTACAGGGAAGTCGCTTCACAGGTGGTGAAGCAGGTCTGCAGGTGTCTCTCTTTCTCTCCCCTTCTCTGTCTTCCCCTCCTCTCTCCATTTCTCTCTGTCCTATCCAACAACGACAATATCAATAACAACAACAATAATAACTACAATAATAAAACAAGGGCAACAAAAGGGAATAAATAAATATTAAAAATATATTTTGTATATAAACACCCAGTCTTCTCCATCTCTTTACAGTTGGCTTCTCTCTGCCTTCTGTCCTATACACTCTTGTTGTTGAATTTTTGTCTTCTTCTTCTTTTTAATATTTGTGTATGTATTGGATAGAGACAGAAATAGTGAGGGAAGGGGGTGATAGGAAGGGAGAGAGACAGAGAGACACCTGCAGCCCTGCTTCACCACTCGCAAAGCTTTCCCCTTGTAGGTGGGGACCTGGGGCTTGAACCTGGGTCCTTGTGCACTGTAACATGTGCGCTCAGCCAGGTGTGCCACCACCCAGCCTCGTTGGTGAATTTTCTAACAAATTACCCTTTTGCTTCCTTCTATACTTCATCAGTTGTCAATTCTTTTATTTTTAATATTTTATTTACAAGACAGACACAGAGAGAGAGAGAGAGCAGAGCAGAGCACTGCTCACCTCTGGCATAAGGTGGTGCTGGGGATTGAACCTGAACCTGAGATGTTAGAGCCTCAGGCATAAAAGTCTTTTTGAAGGGCTGGTAGGAGGCATGCCTGTTTGAGTGCACACACTATAGAGAGAAATCAAGAGAGGAAGGGGTGGGGAGAGAAAGATAGACACCTCCAGACCTGCTTCACTGCTTGCGAAGCGACCCCCTGCAGGTGGAGAGCCGGGGGCTTGAACCGGGATCCTTACATCATCAGTCCCTGCACTTCACGCCATGTGTGCTTAACCAGTTGTGCTACCACTCGCCCCACCCCCAACTCTTAAAGATAACCACCAGACTTCTCACAGTCTTACAGTTTGTTTCTGATTCATTTATTTATTTATACAAGTTCATGCCTGAGGCTCTAGGCCCCAGGTTCAGTCCCCACCAACACCATAAACCAGAGCTGAGCAGTACTCTGGTAAGCTCTGTGTGCATAGTTCTCTCTGTGTTTCTCTTTCATTAAAAATAAGTAAATAGGGGGGCCGAGTGGTGGCGCATCTGGGTGAGCGCACGTATTACAATTCTCAAGGACTCAGGTTCAAGGCTCCAGTCCCCACCTGCGGGAGGAAAGCTTTGCAAGTGGTGAAGTAGTGCTGTACGTTTCTCTCTGTCTCTCTCCCTCTCTATCACCCTCTTAATTTCTGGCTGTTTCTATCCAATAAATAAACATAATAAAAAATTTTTTTAAAAAGTAAAAAGGGGGCAGTAGCGCGTGGGTTAAACCCACATAGCTAGAAGCACAAGGACCTGCGTAAGGATCCCCGTTCAAGCCCCGGCTCCCCACCTGCGGGGGTGGGGGGGATGCCTTCACAAACGGTGAAGCAGGTCTGCAGGTGTCTATCTTTCTCTCTCCCCCTCTGTCTTCCCTGCTCTCTCCATTTCTAGGCTGAAACCCATGCCCCCTGTCTCCAGAGTGTGTTCTCGCTGCACTCTGGGCTCTCTTCATAGTCTTGGGGGGGGGGGGGATGGAGGCGGGGGGAGAGAATTATTTATTTATTTTCCCTTTTGTTGCCCTTGTTGTTTTTCGTTGTTGTTGTAGTTGTTGTTGTTGTTATTGATGTCGTCGTGGTTGGATAGGACAGAGAGAAACGGAGAGAGGAGGGGAAGACAAAGAAAGGGAGAGAAAGATAGACACCTGCAGACCTGCTTCACCGCCTGTGAAGCGACCACCTTGCAGGTGGGGAGTCGGGGTCTCCCAGTTCTTTTACGTTTTGCGCCCCTTGCGCTTAACCCGCTGCGCTACCGCCCGACTCCCGGGGGGAGGGAATTTTAAGCAAGTCCAAGACACACAGAGGGCCGGAGAGATAGTTCACTGGGCTGGGATCCTGCTTCGCTATGCTCACAGCCCAGGGTTAAGCCCTGGCACCACATGGTAATGACGTGGCACCAGGAGAGGCTCTGCTGCTCTGTTCTCACCTCCTCCCCTTCCAGCTCTCCCTGTCTCTCTCTGTCTGGATGAAAAACTTGGCCTGGGACTGGGGAGATCAGGTCAGGCCTGGCTCTGCAAAAAAAAAAAAAAAAAAAAAAAAAAAAAAAACATCTGCACAGAGAGGGAAGGAGGTAGATAGATAAGGACTCTTTCATGTCCCCAGTTGTTGTTTTTTTTTTCACCACCCCCTGGCCTTTGTGGTTTTGGAGCCTTGGGTTAAACATTCACTACCTCGGTTCAATCTTCACAACTTCCTTCAGTCAACATAGATTTGCTGAGTGCCCAATAATGTACCTGGCCCCACGGACTTATTGGGGGGACTGGTGGGTAGACTGGGGTGCCAGCTTTTGGTCCTGTGAGGAGGAGGAAATGTGGGTGGTGCTCTGGGGCACAGAAGGCACCAGGGCGACTCCGAGAGAGGAAAGAAGCAGCTAAGGACTGAAGGGATGGGCTGGGAGACAGCACAATGGTTCTGTAAAAGCCTTTCTTTTTCATTGTTTTAATATTTTAATATTTATTTATTTATTTATTTTCCCTTTTGTTGCCCTTGTTTTTTATTGTTGTAGTTATTGATGTCGTTGTTGTTGGATAGGACAGAGAGAAATGGAGAGAGGAGGGGAAGACAGAGAGGGGGAGAGAAAGACAGACACCTGCAGACCTGCTTCACCACCTGTGAAGCAACTCCCCTGCAGGTGGGGAGCCGGGGGCTCGAACCGGGATCCTTATGCTGGTCCTTGTGCTTTGCGCCGTGTGTGCTTAACCCGCTGCGCTACCGCCAGACTCTTCTGTAAAAGTCTTTCATGCCTGAGGCTCTGAGGTACCAGGTTCAATCTTCAGTACCATCAGCCAGAACTGAACAGTGTTCTGGTCTCTGTCCCTATCTCTCTGTCTATGTGTGACCGCGAGTGTGTGTGAGTGTTTCTGTATTTCTCTCTCCCTCATTAAAAAATAAATTAGAGGCCAGGCAGTATTGCACCAGATTAAGCACACATAATACAAAGTGCAAGGACCAGCACAAGGATCCCAGTTTGAGCCCCCAACTGCAGGGGGGTCACTTCGCAAGTGATGAAGCAAGTTTGCAGGTGTCTGTCTTTCTCTCTCCCCCTTTCTGTCTTCCCCTTCTCTCTCAATTTCTCTCTGTCCTGTCCAACAACAACAATGTAGAAAAGGTGGCCTCCAGGTACAGTGGACTCATAGTGCAGGCACCAAGCCCCAGCGATAACTCTGGGGGCAAAAGTAATAATAATGATAATAATAATTAAAATATATGTTTTAAAAAACTTGAAGGGGTGACCAGGAGCTACTCCCTCACAACAGAGGTGTGGATGGGGGAAGACAGCATCATAGTTCTGCAAAGAAATAAAAACTTTCTTTTTTTTTTTCTCCAGGGTTATTTCTGGGGCTCAGTGCCTGCACCATGAATCCACTGCTCCTGGAGGCCATTTCCTCCCCTTTTGTTGCCCTTGTTGTTGTAGCCTTGTTGTGGTTATTATTGTTGTTGTGGTTATTATTGTTGTTGTTGATGTCATTCATTGTTGGATAGGACAGAGAGAAATGAAGAGAGGAGGGGAAGACAGAGAGGGGGAGAGAAGATAGACACCTGCAGACCTGCTTCACCGCTTGTGAAGTGACTCCCCTGCAGGTGGGGAGCCAGGAGTTCAAACCGGGGTCCTTAAGCCAGTCCTTGTGCTTTGTGAATAAAAACTTTCATACCTAAGATTCTAAGGTCCCAGGTTCAATCTTCACACAACCATAAGTCAGAGCTGAGCAAGATTCTGGTAAAAAAAAAAAAAAAAAAAAAAACACAGAGTTGTGTCAAAGATGGTTCTTTCTGAGAGAAGGACAAAACTGAAGTCCAGGGCTGAGGAGATAGCATAATGGTTCTGCAAAAAGACTTTCATACCTGGGACTCCCAAGTTCCCAGGTTCAATCCCCAGCAGTTGGCCAGAGCAGAGCAGTGCTCTGATAAAAAGAAGAAAAAAAAAAAAGCAGAAATGGGCAAGGAAGTATCTGATACTATCTCATTAATTATCAGTTATCAGGGGTAGACACTACTAATCGTCATTTCACAGCTATGGAAACTTTAAGTGTGGGAAACCAGCCAGCATACTAAATGCTTTCTCCTTTCTTTCCTTCTCCTTCTCCTTCCTTTTCCTCTTCCCCTTCCCCTTCCCTTCTCCTCCTTCTCCTTCTCCTTCTCCTCCTCCTCCTTCTTCTCCTTCTCCTCCTCCTCCTCCTCCTTCTTCTTCTCCTCCTCCTCCTCCTCCTCCTCCTTCTTCTTCTCCTTCTCCTTCTCCTCCTCCTCCTCCTCCTTCTTCTTCTCCTTCTCCTCCTCCTCCTCCTCCTTCTTCTCCTTCTCCTCCTCCTCCTCCTCCTCCTTCTTCTTCTCCTTCTCCTTTCTTTCCTTCTCCTCCTTCCTTTTCCTCTTCCCCTTCCCCTTCCCCTTCTCCTTCTCCTTCTCCTTCTTCTTCTTCTTCTCCTTCTCCTTCTCCTTCTACTACTCCTCCTTCTCCTCCTTCTTGTCCTCCTGCTCCTTCTTCTCTTTTTAAAATGTATTCTACCCCCACCTTGACCCCTTCTGCCATTCCTCTTTCTCTCAGGTACCCTTATTTCTGTTTGTCCATGTTCACTGGTATGTCTTTCTCTTTGTTTAATATTTTATTTATTATTTTAATGAGAGAAATCCAGAAAGAAAGACCAGAGCACTGCTCAGCTCTGGAAGATGGTGGTACTGGGGACTGAACCTGGGACCTCAGAGCCTCAAGTATGAAAGTCTTTTTCCAGAACCATTATGCTATCTCTCCAGCCCTAGTGTATCTTTTGAGTGTCTTGCTCATTATTTTTATGTCCTTGTATTGCACACAGGGAAGAAACTAGCCAATACCTGTCTTTTTCCCTCTGGCATGTTTCATTTTGCATAAGTCCTTCCATTTTGCTGCAAATGGCAAAATCTCCCTCTCCCCCATTTTCTTTTCTTTTAAATAGTTAGATAATATTCTGTTATTACAATGGGGCCACATCTACTTCACTTAAGTCACCTTATTTATTTATTTAAACAATTAAAAATTGTTATCTTTATTTTTTTGATAGAGACAGCCAGCTTTTGAGAGGGAGGGGGAATTTAGAGAAGAAGAGGGACAGAGAGACACCTGCAGCCTTGCTTCACCTCTTGTGAAGCTTTCCCCCTGCAGGTGGGGACTGAGGGCTTGAACCTGGGTCTTTTCGAACTGTAGCATGTGTGTTCAAGTCACCTTTTTTTTGTATTATATTTATTTATTGGATAGAGACTGTCAGAAATTGAGAGCATAGGGGGAGTTAGAGAAGGAGAAAGACAGCGAGACACCTGCTACACTGCTTCACCACTTGCAAAGCTTTCTGCCTGCAGGTGGGGTCTGGGGGCTCGAACCCTGGTCCTTACACATTGTAACATGTGCGCTCAACCAGGTATGCCACCACTCAGCCCTCAAGTCACCTTTATCACGTCATCATGGGCACTTTGGTGGCTGCCATGTGTCAGCTGTTGTAAATAATGCTGCAGGAAATTCTGGGACAGATAGAGCTTTGTGTTAATAGTTTTGCTTTCATCTGGTGGCTATCCAAAGGTGAGATCGCTGGATAAGCAACATGCCGACTAGTATGAAATGGCAGTAGTCTGGGAGGTGGCACAATGGTTAAAGCATTGGACTCTCAAGCATGAGGTCTTGAGTTCAATCCCAAACAGCACATGTACCAGAGTGATATCTGGTTCTTTCTCTCTCCTCCTATCTTTCTCATGAATAAATAAATAAAATATAAAAGAAAAAAAAGAAATGGCAAACCAGGAACAGGGAGAAACTTAACATCTAGATCTGGAGGTCCCAGGTAGGTGGTCATGCTGCTGGTAGAGTGTCTGACTTGTAAGCATGAGGTCCTGAGTTCAATCCCTGGCATGACTTGTGTCAGAATGATCTTCTGGTGTCCTCTCATTCTTCTCTCTCTCTCATTAATAAATAAGTCTTCTAAAAACATTTTATTTATTTGTTTATTGGATAGAGACAGAGAGAAATCAAGAGGGCAGGGGGTGATAGAGAGGGAGAGAGACACCCACAGCAGTGCTTCACCACTTGTGCGGGTGGGGGCTGGGGACTTGAACCTGGGTCCTTGTACATTGTAACATACGTGCTCAATCAGGTGCACCGCTGCCTGGCCCCTATGAATAAGTCTTTTTTCTAAATTTTTTTTAATTGTAATTTTTTAAATTTATTTTCCCTTTTATTGCCCTTGTTGTCTTTTTGTTTTTGTTGTAGTTACTATTGTTGTTGTTGCTGATATCGTCGTTGTTAGATACGACCAAGAGAAATGGAGAGAGGAGGGGAAGACAGAGAGGGGGAGAGAAAGACAGACACCTGCAGACCTGCTTCACCACCTGTAAAGCGACTCCCCTGCAGGTGGGGAGCCGGGGGTGGGCGGGTGCGAACCGGGATCCTTACACAGATCCTTGCACTTTGCGCCATGTGCGCTTAACCGGCTGCGCTACCGCCCCACTACCAGAATAAGTCTCTTTAAAACCACTATATCTGCCATACTTTTCTCCAGTACCTTCTAGAAAAAGGGGCTCCAGGGTTACAGAGACTTTGACCAGAAGTGGTCCCAGTATGTGGCACTAGGTTCCCCAGACACCCCCCCCCAACCCCCAAACTTCCTGGTGCTCTTCTTGCACTGCCCTCTCCCATACCCCTCGCCCCCAACCCCCAGCCACTATGGCCTGTGGCTCTCCAGGGTGGAGGTACTGGATTGGCTGTGCTCAGTAGCTGGGTTCTAGAGATGGCGTGGGTGTGCCTGGAGAGCCATCCCGGTGACATGCTGGCCCCCGGGGGCTGACATGTGCATTTCCACCCTGACTCCTGGCTCCACAGGCTCCACTCAGCCATGTGAAGAGAGGCTACTCTCCTCCCACCCCAGCTTCCCCCAGGACCCGCAAGACTTATCAGACACACTTCTCTCTGCTCTTTGGGTTTGTTTGTCACTGACCCAGTGCCACGAGGCTGCCAAGTGGACTCTGGTCATCCCAGACTGAATTAAAGAAGGCACAGGGCCCAGAACTGGGGAGCTGGACTTGGATGGGCCCTTGCCGGGAGATGGACGTTCAGTTCTGAGAGGGAGGTTGGCAAGAGGCAGCCGTTCAGACAGACTGTGCAGGGCAGGGGGGCGGGGTGGAGGCTGGGAGCCAGGAGGGATGAATAATGCTGAAGGAATTGGGGTTGTCTGACCTGAAGCTGAGATGACTCAGGGGAAGGAGCCCAGAAGAGGCTGCAGAGGACTTCGGGAGCTCTCAGGAGCAGGCTCCCCATCATTGCAGAGTGCGTTTCCTCTGCCTCTTCACTCAGGCCTTCTCCTAGCTTCCCGTTCTTCAGAGCTCACAGTTCCCCAGCTCTCCTTTTATTTCTTTAAAAAATTTTTATTTTGGGAGTCGGGCGGTAGCGCAGCGGGTTAAGCGCAGGTGGCGCAAAGCACAAGGACCTGAGCGGAGGAAGGATCCCGGTTTGAGCCCCTGGCTCCCCACCTGCAGGGGAGTCGCTTCACAGGCGGTGAAGCAGGTCTGCAGGTGTCTATCTTTCTCTCCCCCTCTCTGTCTTCCCCTCCTCTCTCCATTTCTCTCTGTCCTATCCAATAACGATGACATCAATAATAACTACAACAATAAAACAACAAGGACAACAAAAGGGAATAAATAAATAAATATAAAAATTTTTAAAAAGAGTATTTTTAAAAAAAATTTTATTTTACTTTATTTACTTATTTATTCCCTTTTGTTGCCCTTGTTGTTTTATTGTTGTAGTTATTATTGTTGTTGTTATTGATGTTGTCGTTGTTGGATAGGACAGAGAGAAATGGAGAGAGGAGGGGAAGACAGAGAGGGGGAGAGACAGACACCTGCAGACCTGCTTCACCGCCTGTGAAGCGACTCCCCTGCAGGTGGGGAGCCGGGGGCTCGAACCGGGATCCTTATGCCGGTCCTTGCCACTTGTGCTTAACCCGCTGCACTACCACCGGACTCCCTATTTCCTTTATTTTATTATTCCCTTTTCTGGTCATCCGCCTAGCTTTACCACTCTGGTCTGACTTTTCCAGACAGAAAGACAGAGAGAGAGAGAGAGAGAGAGGAGGGGAGGGGTCTCGAGGAGAGAAAGAGAGAGACAGACCACAGCACCAAAGCTTCCTCCAGTGTAGCAGGGCTGGGCTTCAACCTGGGTTGCCTGCAGGGCAAGCAGACGCGCTATTCAACTCAACTACTAAGTTGTCAGGAAAGTGATGACCCATTTTTGCATTTTGTAGCTTAAGATTTTAGCAGCCCTGTATTTTTATTTTAAAAAAAAGATTTTATTTATTTATTCATGAGAAAGACAGAAGAAGAGAAAGAACTAGACATCACTCTGGTATATATGCTGCCGGGGATTGAACTCAGGACCTCATGCTTCAGAGTCCAATGCCTTATCCACAGTACCACCTCCTGGACCACTGTATTTTCAAAAATATTTATTACTGGATAGAGACAGAGAAACTGAGAGGGGAGGGAGAGTGAAACAACTGCATCACTGCTTCACCGATCATGAAGCTTTCCCCCTGTAGATAGAGACCTGGGCCTCGAACCCGGGTCCTTGTGCATTGTAATGTGTGCATTGAACTGAGTGTGCCACTGCCTGGTCCCTATTTTTTTTAAGAATTATTTTTTATTGGGGTTCGGGGGGTAGCACAGTGGGCTAAGCGCACATGGTGTGAAACACAAGCGCCAGCATAAGCATATTCTGGTTGGAACCCTGAGGTCCCTACCTGCCAGGGGTGGGGGAGGGTGTCACTTCACAAGTGGTGAAGCGGGAGTCGGGCGGTAGCCAGAGGTTTAAGCGCACGTGGCGCAAAGCGCAAGGAACAGCGTTAGGATCCCGGTTCGAGCCCCCGGCTCCCCACCTGCAGGGGAGTCGTTTCACAGGCGGTGAAGCAGGTCTGCAGGTGTCTATCATTCTCTCTCCCTCTGTCTTCCCCCCTCTCTCCATTTCTCTGTCCTATCCAACAATGATGACAACAACAACAGTAAAAACAACAAGGACAACAAACGGGAAGATAAATAAATATAATAAAGTTGGGAAGCATGAGCCCTACATGGTAAGCTATCTCTACAACTTACACACACACACACACACACACACACACGGTGAAGCAGGTCTGCAGGTACCTATCTTTCCCCCTGTCTCCCCATCTCTCTTGATTTCTCTGTCTTATCCAACAACAACAAAATGAACGGCAAAAATAGCAACAAGGACAACAACAAGGACAACAAAATGAGAAAAAATAGCCTCCACGAGCAGTGAATTTGTCGTAGTGCAGGAGCCGAGCCCCAGCAATAACCTTGGAGGGGAAAAAAAATTAAAAAATATATATATATATACTGCAAAAGTAAATAAATAAATTAATTAAATAATTATTTTGTATTAATGTCATATGAGAGAAAAGGCGAGAGAAGCCAGAGCACTATTCTGGTACCTGCAATGCCTGGTTTCAAACCAGAAACTTCAGACATGAAAATCCTGCTGCTTGTACCCGTTACTACATGCAAGAACCTGGGTTCTGGGTTCAAGCCCCCGGCCCCCACCTGTAGAGGGAGAAAGCTTCATGAGCAGTGAAGCAGGGCTGCAGCTGTCTCTGTCTCTCTCCCACTCTATCTCCCCCTCCCATTTCAATTTCTCTCTGTCTTATCCAATAACAAATAAGTTATTGGATAAGTTAAGTAAATAAAAGAAAAAGATGGCTGCCAGGAGCAGTGGGTTGGTTGTGCAGACACCAAGCCCCAGCAATAACCCTGCTCTTTCCTTGGTTTAGCTGCTGATTTTTGTCTTCTTGAGAAAATTGAGACCAGGAAGACTAGACTGTTCTGCACCATTAACTTCTCCCTTCCTCCTCTTTTGTTTGTTTGCTTTGGGTTTTTGCCTCCAGGGTTACTGCTTCTGGAGGCTGTTTTTTCCCTTTTATTGCCCTTGTTGTTTGTTGTTGTTGTTGTTATTGCTGTCATCGTTGCTGAACAGGACAGAGAGAAATGGAGAGAGGAGGGGAAGACAGAGAGAAAGACAGACACCTGCAGACCTGCTTCACCACTTGTAGGTGGGGGCTGGGGCCTCAAACCTGGATCCTTATGTTGCTGGTCCTTGCGCTTTGCGCCGTGTGTACTGAACCCACTGCTCTACACCCCACCCCGTCCTCCTATTTTTTAAATTTTTTAAATTAATTAATTTTTCCACTTTACTTTTTGTTGCCCTTGTTTTTTATTGTTGCAGTTATTCTTGTTGTTGCTGTCATTGTTAGCTAGGACAGAGAGAAATGGAGAGAGGAGGGGAAAGAAAGACAGCTGCAGACCTGCTTCACTACCTGTGAAGTGACTCCCCTAGAAGTGGGGAGCCAAGGGCTCGAACCGGGGTCCTTACTCCGTCCTTGCACTTCGCATCATGTGGGCTTAGTTATTATTGATGTCATTGTTGTTGGATAGGACAGAGAGAAATGGAGAGAGGAGGGAAAGACAGAGAGGGGGAGAGGAAGACAGACACCTGCAGACCTGCTTCACCGCTGGTGAAGTGACTCCCCTATAAGTGGGGAGCTGAGGACTCAAACCGGGATCCTTCCTCTGGTCCTTGCACCACGTGCGCTTAACCTGCTGCACTACTGCTGGATTCCCCCTGCACCACCTCTTAAACCACTTGGCAACGGATCTTTAGAGCTCCTCTTCCAACGTCATACAAGACAAAACAAAACAAAACAGCATGTACAATTCTTTGTGGACATAAGTCTTTTGGACATAGATCTGCATTTCTCTTAGGCATATTTCTCAGTAGTTGATGGACTACATAGTCATTCTTTTTTTCTTCCTATTTGATAAGACAGAGATAAATTGAGAGGGGAAAGGGAGATAGGGAGAGAAAGAGAGACACCTGCAGACCTAATTCACCTCTGGTGAAGCTTCCTCCCTCCAGGTGGGGAGTGGGGACTTGAACCTGGTTCCTCACACATGGCAATGTGTGTGCTCTTTACTGGTGTGCTGACACCTACCACCCTGTATGGTGGTTCTATGTTTACTTTTCTGAACAAGTGCTAGACTGGCTTCCAGAATACCCACCACTTTTCTGTTCCCACCAGCCGTGTATGTGGGTCCAGTTTCTCCACACTCTTGTCAGCCCTTGTGACTCTGTGTGTGTTGATTATGGTCATTCTATTGGGTGTCAAGTAGATGATTCAAAAGCTCTGTTAGAAAATCTTTCCTGGAGAGTAGGGCAGCAGCGCAGTGGGTTAAGTGCAGGTGGCCCAAAGCTCAAGCACCGGCATAAGGATCCCGGTTCGAGCCCCCGGCTCCCCACCTGCAGGGGAGTCACTTCACAGGCGGTGAAGCAGGTCTGCAGGTATCTCTCTCTCTCCCCCTCTCTGTCTTCCCCTCCTCTCTCCATTTCTCTCTGTCCTATCCAACAACAATGACATCGATAATAACTACAACAATGAAACAACAAGGGCAACAAAAGGGTTATAAGTAAATATTAAGAAAAAAAGGGAAGAAAGAAAGAGAGAGAGAAAGAAAGAAAGAAAGAAAGAAAGAAAGAAAGAAAGAAAGAAAGAAAAAGCAAATCTCTCCCGGGGGCTGGGTGGCAGCGCACCTAGGTGAATGCACGTGTTACAGTGTGCAAAGACCGGGATTTGAGCCCCTGGTCCCCACCTGCAGGGGGAAAGCTTTGCGAGTGGTGAAGCAGGTGTTTCTCTGTCTCTCTCCCTACCTTCCCTTAACCCTCTCGATTTCTGGCTCTCTATCCCATAAATAAAGATTGAAAAACAGAAAAATCTCTCCTGACCAAGTCAGAAATGATTATAAAAATGAAGTAAAAATCAGCAGCGTCTCTCTGTTTAAGAAAAAGAGCTAGAAAATACAATGGGAGAAAATATTGTGCAGAAAAGGGCACCGGCACCCATCACGTGATAATCACAGCTTCCGCCACCACAACCATGAAGGGAAATGAGAGAAGACATAGTGAAAAAAACACAGACTTTATTTGTCGCAAGATGCTCATGTCCTCTAAATTTACCTTTATTTTTAATTTTATGCCAACAAATCATACTTTGAGGGCTTTTGTTAGAAGTAGACTCATGTAGTCTAAAGTTCAAATGGAAAAATAAACAAATGAGGCTAGCCAGGAAAAGTCTGAAAAAGGAATGTAATAAGGAAGGATTAACCCTAGTATGTACTGAAGCATGTACATGACACACGAAAAGAGAGACAGATTAGCAAAATAGATTAGTAAAACCAAGCAGAGGGTCATATTCATCTGAGAAGTTAAGATATGCTAAATCCGGGAGTGGAGCGGTAGGTAGCCCAGCGGGTTAAGCGCAGGAGGTGCAAAGCACAAGGACCAGTGTAAGGATCCTGGTTCGAGCCCCCGGCTCCCCACCTGTAGGGGCGTCACTTCACAGGAGGTGAAGCAGGTCTGCAGGTGTCTGTCTTTCTCTCCCCCTCTCTGTCTTCCCCTCCTCTCTCCATTTCTCTCTGTCCTATCCAACAATGATGACATCAATAACAACAACAATAATTACAATAGAACAACAAGGGCAACAAAAGGGAATAAATAAATATTAAAAAAAAAGATATGGTAAATCCATATTTCAAATCACCAAAGAAAAAGTAAAGGTGTGGGTTTTGTTGTTGTTGTTGTTTGTTTTTCCTCCAGGGTTATTGCTGGGGCTCCGTGCCTGCACCCTGATTCCTCTGCTCCTGGAGGCTAGTTTTTCCTCTTTTGTTGCTCTTGTTTGTTGGTTGTTGTGGTTATTGTTGTTATTGTCATCCTTGTTGTTGGATAGGACAGAGAGAAATTGAGAGAAGGGGGAAGACAGAGGGTGGGGGAGAAAAAGACAGACACCTGCAGATTTCCTCCACCGCTTGTGAAGCAGCCCCCCTGCAGGTGGGGAGCCCGAGACTTGAACCTGGGTCCTTGCGAAGGGACCTTGCATTTAGTACTATGTGTGCTTAACCAGGTGCATTAGCATCCCTACCCCCACCCCTGCTGAAAATGTAAAGAACAATGCAGTCATTTGTGTTGGGACAACTGAGGATGCCATTTAGGGAGGGGGGACTGAAGTTGGATGCCTGCCTGATTCACTACATAAAATAAATTCCAGATGGTTAAATAATTTTTTATATTTTTATTTATTTTCCCTTTTGTTGCCCTTGTTTTTTTGTTGTTGCTGTAGTTATTATTGTTGTCGTTGTTAGATAGGAAAGAGAGAAATGGAAAGAGGAGGGGAAGACAGAGGGGGAGAGAAAGACAGACACCTGCAGACCTGCTTCACCGCCTGTGAAGCGACCCCCCTGCAGGTGGGGAGCCGGGGCCTCCAACCCGGAGCTTTACGCTGGTCCTTGAGCTTCGCGCCACGTGTGCTTAACCCACTGTGCTACCGCCCAATTCCCAATGGTTAAATTTTTTTTTTCCCTCCAGGGTTATTGCTGGGCTCGGTGCCTGCACCATGAATCCACTGCTCCTGGAGGCCATTTTTCCCCCTTTTTTTGTTGCCCTAGTTGTTGCAGCCTCATTGAGGTTATTATTGCCATTGTTGATGTTGCTTTGTTGTTGGATAGGACAGAGAGAAATGGAGAGAGGAGGGGAAGACAGAGGGAGAGGGGGAGAGAAAGACAGACACCTGCAGACCTGCTTCACCGCCCGTGAAGCGACTCCCCTGCAGGTGGGGAGCCGGGGGCTTGAACCGGGATCCTTACACCGGTCCCTGCGCTTTGCGCCACGTGCGCTTAACCCACTGCGCCACCGCCCGACCCCCGGTTAAAATTTTTAAATGAGTGGTCCAGGAGGTGGTGCAGTGGATAAAGTATTGGATTTTCAGGCATGAGGTCCCGAGTTCAATCCCCAGCAGCACATGTGCCAGAGTGATGTCTGGCTCTTTCGTTCTCTCCTCCTATATTTCTCATAAATAAATAAAGTCTTAAAAAAGTTTAAATGAACTAAGTAAGCAAAATTGTATAAAGTAAAATACATTTTTAAATCGAAAAAAAAACTAAAGAAGACACAAAACTCAGATGCATAAAAGGAAAAAATTGGCTACATAAAATTTTAAGAGCTACATAATATAAAAATGGCACAAAGTTAGAATTTAGGTATCAAATAAGGTGTTTTACAATCCACAGCACTGGCCAAAAAATTCAAATTCCTTAATCTACAAGGAGTTCTTGTAAATAAAAAAGATAGGACAGACAATGTAGATGGCCACAAAAGTAGAAATACAAACAACTCATAAACACGAGAAGCTTCTCAACCTTACAGGAGACTAAAGCAATATAAATTAAAGTGAGATAAAGATTGGCAAAGATGTGGTCTGGGGGGAGGTGGCGCAGTGGATAAAATATTGGATTCTCAACCATGAGGTCCTGAGTTCAATCCCCGGCAGCACATGTACCAGAGTGATGTCTGGTTCTTTCTCTCCTCCTATCTTTCTCATGAATAAATAAGTTCTTTAAAAAAGAAAAATTGGCAAAGATGAAAGTACTTAACAGGTCTCAAACGAGTAAGAAAAATGAGCACATGCATGAGTTGCTGGCAGAGGTATCAGTAAACATAATCTTTCTGAAAGGCAATTTGGGGGGAGTCGGGTAGTAGTGCAGCGGTTTAAGTGCTCATGGTGCAAAGCGCAAGGACCGGTTAGGATCACGGTTCGAGCCCCCAGCTCCCCACCTGAGGAGAGTCACTTCACAAGCGGTGAAGCAGGTCTGCAGGTGTCTCTCTGCCTCTCTTCCTCTCTATCTCCCCCATCTCTCTCAGTTTCTCTGTCTCTATCCAATAACAAATAAATAAAAAGAAAGGCAATTTGGTAATATTTATCATATTTTTTTAAGTGTCCATGTTCTTTGACCCAGCTATTTCATTTCTGTACATTTATGCCCCAGGTGTCCCAAATGCATGAACAAAGGCATAAATAGAACATTAAAAAAAAAATAACCACAAACTAACAGAGAAGTTGAAAGTACTTTATTCTTTTTTTTTTGCCTCGAGGGTTACTGCTGGGGCTCGGTGCCTGCACCACAAATTCATTGCTCCTGGAGGCCTTTTTTTCCCTTTTGTTACCCTGGTTGTTTTACCATTGTTGTGGTTATTATTATCATTGTTATTTATGTCGTTGTTGTTGGATAGGACAGAGAGAAATGGAGAGAGAAGGGGAAGACAGAGAGGGGGAGAGAAAGACACCTGCAGGCAGACCTGCTTCAGGGAAAGTACTTTATTCATTTTCCCTGAGCCAACAGAACAAATTGCTGGTATGACCTGAAAATAGATCATAATGCATGCCACATTGCCCTGGAGTAATCGAGTTTCTACTTCTTGCAAACTGGGGGAATCTCCTATATAATTTCAACACAATTAGGGGAATCCAGCATTTAGCACAGATGACCAATGAATCCTCAAACCCTTTTTCAGAGTCATTATCTTAGCAGCGGCTCTCTGAAGCAGAAGGACTCAGTTCCGAATGGAGCATTGCTTTTGGTTATCAGAACTCATTCGTCTTATTCAGCCAACAAGCGTCCCTCACTCTTTCTCAGACTTTCATAACCTTGACACTTGGAAAATACTTCAAGTCAGCTAATTCAAAGACTATCCTCTAATTTAGCTTGTCTGAGATGTTCTTGTGATTTAGTGAAGTTAGGCGTGTGTGTGTTTGTGTGTGTGTGTGTGTGTGTGTCTGCTGGGTCGTACATACACATGCTTTCACAGCTCCCAAAATGTTTTATTCATTTCAGAGAGAGGAAGAGAGAAAGAAAAAAAAAAAAACAGGACTGGGAAGATAGCATAATAGTTATGCAAACATTTTTTTTTTGCCTCCAGGGTTATTGCTGGGGCTCAGTGACTGCACTGTGAATCCTCTGCTCTTGGAGGCCATTTTTTTCCTTTGTTGTTCTGGTTGGTTATCACTGTTGTTTTTATTGTTGTTGTTTTCATTGTTGTTGGATAGGACAGAGAAATGGAGAGAGAAGGGGAAGACAGAGAGGGGGAGAGAAAGATAGACACCTGCAGACCTACTTCACCGCTTGTGAAGCAACCCCCCTGCAAGTGGGGAGCCGGGGGCTCCAGCCAGAATCCTTACATTAGTCCTTGCACTTTGCACTATGTGCTCTTAACTCATTGCACTACCGCCTGGCCGCCATGCAAACAATTTTCATACCTGAGGCTCCATGCTTCCAGGTTCAATCCCCAGCATCACCATTCCCCAGGGCTGAGCAGTGCTTTGATGTCTCTCTGTCTTATTTAAATAAAATATTGTGAGAGAGAGAGACCACAGCACTGTAGTCTTTGCTAGTGGCATCCACTGTCGTGTGGTGCCAGGGTTCCAACCCCAGTGCTGTGCATGACCGCACATGTAGTCTACTAAGCGCACTAGTTATGCATTCTTGAGAGAATCAGCAAAGGAGAAACACTGTGTTCTCTTCACCTCCTACTCGCTGGTGTTTATTTGCAAGTGTCCCACGCCTGATACGGTCCCTTTCATCACTAGATGGAGAAGGTGTCTGTCAACCTTCTCTCATGTAAACTTATTCTTTCTCCCTCTTAATTGATAAGTGTTTTGTGGGAGGTGTTTTGAAATTACATAAATCTCTTGTTCCTTGTCAAATTCTTTTTTTTTTGGAAACAGCCTTATTGACTCATATTTCAAGTATAACTTGATAAGTTTTGACACATGTATACAGCTGTGAAACCATCACCACAGTCAAGATAACAAACAAATCCATCAGCCTCAAAAGGTTTTCTATAATTTTTTAAAAGTTTTTTCTCCTCACCCTTCTTTATCTTTTCTTGTTTTTCTTTCTTTCTCTCTTTTTTCCTTTCTTTTTTCTTGCCTCCAGGGTTATTGCTGGGGCTTGGTGCCTACACTACAAATCCACTGCCTCTGGCCGGCCACTTTTTTCCCATTGTTGTTACTGTTTTGTTGTTACCAATATTGTTGCTGCTGCTGTTTTTGTTGAATAGGACAGAAAAATTGAGAGAGGAGGGGAATACAGAGAGGGGAGAGAGAAAGTTAGATACCTGCAGACCTGCTTCACCACTTGGGAAGTGACCCTCCCTCCCCGCAGGTGGGGAGCCAGGGGCTTGAACCAGCATCCTTGCACTGGTCGCTGTGCTTTGCACTATGTGTGTTTAACCCGGTGCACCACCACCCAGCCTCAACTTTTTTTTTTTACTCTCTTTATTTTTGCCTCCAAGGTTATTGTTGGTGCTCGGTGCCTTCACCATGAATCCACTGCTCCTGGAAGCCATTTTCCCCCCTTTTGTTGTGCTTGTTGTTTTATTGTTGTTGTGGTTATTGTTCTTATTGCTGCCGTTGTTGTTGGATAGGATAGAGAAAAATGGAGAGAGGTGGGGAAGACAGAGAGGGGGAGAGAAAGACAGACACCTGCAGACCTGCGTCTGTCGGGCTAGCTTCGCGGGCTGGAGAGAGAGACGACCAGGGACTCATGGCTGAGTGGTACGCAGTTCAGTCTTTATTCATGTGGAACACAGCACAATCTAAACTATCTCTAATCACAATCTTGTCCTTACATATCCTGAGGTGGAAGAGTCAGGTCCGAAGAGGATGTACGTAGGATAGGGGGTGGGGAGAAGGAAAAAGCTTGCAAAAACAGTGAGGATTAAACCAATGCCTTGGAGGCAGGGCGGTGCTTAGTTAACAGTGGTTATGTAAATAGAATACAGTGTTAAACAGGGGGGATTAAACCAATGAAACAGAAGGGGTCTTAGAAGCAGAATTTAGAAGCAGACCAACATGCATCACTGCCTATGAAGCGACTCCCCTGCAGGTGGGGAGCTGGAGGCTGGAACCGGGATCCTTATGATGGTTCTTGTGCTTCGCGCCACGTGCGCTTAACCTTTTTAAAACTTTTCTTACTCACCTCTTCCTAGATCTGCTCCATGACCTGTTCCCAGGCAACGACTCACCTGCTCTCTGTCAGTACAGAATACGTTGCATTTTCTAGAATGTTATATAAATTATATAGGGCTTTTTTTTCCCCTCCAGGGTTATCACTGGGGCTCAGTGTCTGCATTATGAATCCATTGCTCCTGGAGGCCATTTTTTTCCCCTTTATTGCCCTTTTTGTTTATCGTTGCTGTTATTATTATTGCTGCCATGCTGTTCGATAGGACAGAGAGAAATGGAGAGAGGAGGGGAAGACAGAGAGGGTGAAAGAAAGATAGACACCTGCAGACCTGCTTCACCGCTTGTGAAGCGACTCCCCTGCAGGTGGGGAGCCCAGGGCTCAAACTGGAATCCTTACGCTGGTCCTTGCGCTTGGTGCCATGTGTGGTTAACCTGCTGTGCCCCAGCCTGATGTCCTATACAGGCTATTTTTTAAAAGATTTATTTATTTATGAGAAAGATGGGGGGGGGGAGAAGGAGGAGAGAGAGAGAGAGAGCCAGACATCACTCTGCTGTATATGTGCTCCCAAGGATTGAACTCCAGACATCATGCTTAAGGATTCAGTGCTTTATCCATTGCACTCCTCCCAAACCACACATACAGGGCATTTGTATATTCAGCTTTCTTTTTTATTTTTGATAGGATGGAGTGAAATTGAGAGGAAACAGGGAGATAGGGAGAGAGAAAGAGAGACACCTGCAGCCCTGCTTTATTCCTCCTGAAGATTCTTCCAATGCAGGTGGGAACCAGGGGCTTGAACCTGAGTCCTTATACATTATATAGGGAGCTGTGCTCTCTTATTGGGTGTGCCACCTCCTGGCCTCTTTTGATTTTCTTTTTTCCTTTTCTTCCTTTTCCCTTCTTCCTTTTTCTTCTTCTCCTCCTCCTCCAGGAGCAGTGGATTTGTAGTGCAGGCACTAAGCCCCAGCAATAACCCTGGAGGCAAAAAAAAAAAAAAAGAAAGAAAAAGGCATCATGACTTTTCTGATAACTCAATAGTTATTTTGATTTGTGGATCCCTGATAATGAGAGATGATGGACAACTTTTCCTTTTTTGTATTTTTTTTAAGTATTAAAAATATAAAATTTTTTTAAAATATTAAAAAAAATATTTTATTTATCCTTACTGGATAGAGACAGCCAGAAATTGAGAGGGCAGAGGGAGATAGAGAGGGAGAGAGAAAAAGAGACACCTGCAGCACCACAGAACCATTTGTAAAGCTTTCCCCCTTCAGACAGGGACCAGAGGCTTGAACCAGGGTCCTTGTACATTGTAACGTGTATGCTCAATCAGGTGAGCCACCACCCAGCTTCCTGTCTTGTTTTTGTTACCAGAGTACTGATTAGCTCTAGTTTATAGTGGTTCTGGCGATTGAACCTGAGACTTTTGGTGCCTGAGGCATGAAAGCCTTTTAACATAAACATCAGGATATTTTTCCAGCCCTAGGAACAACTTCTCATGTGCTTAATGTCATCTGTATCTTGTCTTTGAAGGAATATAGATAAAGATCTTTCGTTCATCTTTCTTTTTTAAATATTTATTTATTACTATTTTTTATAAAAAGGAAAGATTGACTAAACCATAGGATAAGAGGAGTACAACTCCATACAATTCCCACCACCAGAACTCTGTATCCCATCCCCTCCCCTGATAGCTTTCCTATTCTTTAACCCTCTGGGAGTATGGACTCAAGGTCATCGTGGATGCAGAAGGTGGAAGGTCTGGCTTCTGTAATTGCTTCCCCAAGGAACATGGGCATTGACAGGTAGATCCATACTCCCAGCCTGTCCCTCTCTCTTTCCCTAGTGGAGCAGGACTCTGGGGAAGCAGAGCTCCAGGACACATTGGTGGGGTCGTCTGTCCAGGGAAGTCTGGTCGGCATCCTGCTAGCATCTGGAACCTAGTGGTTGAAGAGAGAGTTAACATACAAAGCCAAACAAATTGTTGACCAATCATGGACCTAAAGGCTGGAATAGTGCAGATGAAGAGGTGGGGGCCCTCCATTTTATAGATAGCTAGTAGGCATATTAGAATATAGTTATATTCCAAAGGGCCTGTGACTATACTAGTTTTTGATTTTTCTCTTGAGCCTGAAATCTTATATGCAGGTGGATCCAAGTTATTGTCTGGGGAGATGATGTCATGCCTGGAAAAAGGACCAGAAAGCTGGATCAGGGAAGAGAGTAGCTCCCTAATATGGGAAAGGGGTATAAATATTGTTGACTGTAAACCCTCTTTCTCTTTTTTTTAATATTTATTTATTTATTCCCTTTTGTTGCCCTTGTTGTTTAATTATTGTTGTTGTTAGTGATGTTGCTGTTGTTGGATAAGACAGAGCGAAATGGAGAGAGGAGGGGAAGACAGAGATGGGGAGAGAAAGAGAGACACCTGCAGACTTGCTTCACCGCCTGTGAAGCGACTCCCTTGTAGCCTGGGGCTCGAACCGGGTTCCTTAAGCTGGTCCTTGTGCTTTGCGCCATGTGCGCTTAACCCACTGTGCTACTACCCAACTCCCTCCCTCCATCTTTCTTTCTCTCCCATTCTTCCTTCCTCTCTTTCTTTATTGGTGTGTGTGGGGGCGGTGGGGGGGATTGAACCTGGGACTTCGGAGCCTCAGGCATAAGAGTCTCTAGTTTCTCTGCGTAACCATTATGCTACTACACCCCTCACCCCCACCCACCCCTTAAATCTTCTGTCCACTTTTTTAATCTGCTTGTTTGTATTTTGGTTGTTAAGTTTTGTGAGTTCTTTTTCCATGTATTCTGAATATCAACCCTTTATTTGGTATATGATTTACAAATATCTTCTCCCATTCGAACTTTCTTTGCGTATCAATACCCAACAAAAGTTATTGAAAATATTAACTTTGCTCTAACTGAATTGTCTCTGTACGTTTTTTGCAAAAAAAAAAAAAGTGTGTGTGTAGCGGTTTCTTTTTGTACCCTTTTCTATTACATTTGTCCATCTTGAAGCCAATATCACACTATCCTGCAGCTTTATAATAAGTCCTGAAATCATGCTGGCTCCATTTTCCACGGTTAGTGTTTTGTTTTTGAAAAGTGGTTTTGGCTAGTCTGTGTACTCTGAAGTTTTATATAAGACTTAGAATATTAATCAAATAGAAAAAAAGCCTGCTAGAATTTCGACTGTTATTGCATTTAATCTCTATACTAATTTAGAAAGAAATGACATCTCAACAGTATAAATTCTTCTAGTCCATAAATACCATATATTGTTCTATTTATTTAAGTAATCTTTAATGCCTATTATAATCGTTTGTAGTCCTCAGTGTCTGATTTTTTGCACATGCTCTCTCAGATTTATCCCCAAGCAGTTTATCTCTTTTTGATGACATTTTAAGTCATTGTGATTTTAATTTCAATTTTCAGTTGATCATTGAGATTATATAAAAATATAATTGATCTTTGTGTAAATTCACTTATTAATGTTAACGGCTTTTGTTTCTAAATTCCATAGAATTTTATTTTATTTTGTTTTATTTATTATTGGATAGAGACAGAGAGAAATTGAGAGGGGAGGAGGAGGGAGAGAAACAAGAGAGACGCCTGCAGCCCTGCTTCACCACTTGTGAAGCTTTCCCTCTGCAAGTGGGGACCAGGGGCTTGAACCTGGGTCCTTGTGTTCTGTAATGTGAGCGCTTAACCAGGTGAATTTATACATAGATTTTCATACCACCTGTGAGTAAAGATGTTTCTGTATTTTCCTTTTCACTCTTTTGTATTGACTAGAACCTTGAGAATGATGTAAACTAAAAGAGGTTAAGAGAAGCAATTTTGGGGTGGGGGTAAAGATAGCATAATGGTTATGCAAAGAGACTCTCATACCTGAGGCTCCAAAGTTTCAGGTTCAATCCCCTGCCAGAGCTGAACAGTGCTCTGGAGGGAGAGGGAGAGAGAGGTGTAGAATTTTTGTAGATGCCCTTCATCATATTGAGATAGAGCTTTTCTAACCCTCGTGATATGAGGTCATGGTTTTTCTTTTTTAAAAAAATATTTATTTATTCTTTTACTGCTCTTGTTTTATTGTTGTAGTTATTACTGTTGTCGTCCTTGTTGGCTAGGACAGAGAGAAATGGAGAGAATGGAAGACAGAGAGGGAGAGAATAAGACAGACACCTGCAGACCTGCTTCACCGCCTATGAAGTGACTCCCCTGCAGGTGGGGAGCCAGAGGCTGCAAGAGGAATTCCTAATCCTGTCCTTGCACTTTGCACCTCCTGGGCTTAACCGCTGCGCTACCGCCTGACTCCCCGTTTTGGTTTTTCTAATTAGTAATGAATGATGGTCCCCCCCCCCCCCCGCATCTATTGAGATCATTATATGTATTTTCTGTTTAAGTTTTATAACATGAGGAATTAGATGGATTGCATTTCTGCAATAAATACTGCTGTGTATATATAAATATAATTGGGTTTGCTTTGTACAAAATCTAAATTTGGGGGACAAGTTGTGGTGCACCTGTTTGAGACCTGTTACCACGTGCAAAGGTTCAAACCCCTGGTCCCCACCTGTAGGGAGAAGCTTCACGAGTGGTGAAGCTGTGCTGCAGGAGTCTCTCTCTCTCTCTCTCTCTCTCTCCCTCTCTCTCTTCCTCTCTCTATCTTCCCCCTCCCTTCTCAAAACCTCTCTGCCCTATCAAAAATAATTATATATATATTAAATTTAAATTTGTGTCCACTTGTTAGTCTGTAATCTTGTTTCCTTGCCATACCTATGTTATTGTTACTGAAATAATGTGGTCCTGATAAAGGAATTTGGAAATAATCCCTCTTTAATTTTCTGGAGAGCTTGGCTAGAATTTGTGTTATTTATTTCTTAAATATTTGGTATAATGAATGGAGCCATCTGGAGCTTCAGTTTTCTTCATAGGAAGGTGCCTGTTTCGCCATCTGCATAATCTCGGTTTTAAGCCCCCGCCCGCCAGTACACTAGGAGAAACTTTGGTTATTTTTAAATTATTGGATAGAGACAGAAATTGAGAGGAGTGGGTAGAGAGAGGGAGAGTGACGCCTGCAGCCCTGCTTCACCACCTGTGAAGCTTTCCCTCTGCAGGTGGGGACCAGGGGCTTGAACCTGGGTCCTTGTGCATTGTAATGTGTGTGCTTAACCAGGTGCCCCACTGCCGGGCCCCATATTTGTGGAATTTTTAAAAATTTGTTATTTATTTATTTATGCATAGAGACTGAGAGAAATTGAGAGGAAGACAGAGAGGGAGAGAGACAGAGAGACACCAGCAATCCTGCTTCATCACTTGTGAAACTTTCCCCTGCAGGTGGGGACCAGGGACTTTAACCTGGGTCCTTATACACTATAATGTGTGCACTTAACTAGGTGTGCCACCGCCTGGCCCCAGTTTGAGGGACTTTGTAAGAGATGAACGTCATGGGAGTCGGGTGGTAGCGCAGTGGGTTAAGCGCAGGTGTTGCAAGGCGCAAGGACCGTCCTAAGGATCCCGGTTCGAGCCCCCGGCTCCCCACCTGCAGGGGAGTCGCTTCACAGGCGGTGAAGCAGGTCTGCAGGTGTCTGTCTTTCTCTCCCACTCTCTGTCTTCCCCTCCTCTCTCTATTTCTCTCTGTCCTATCCAACAATGACGACATCAGTAAAAACAACAATCATAACTACAACAATAAAAAAACAAGGGCAACAAAAGGGAATAAATAAATATTAAAAATTTTTTAAAAAGAGAGAGATGAAAGTCGTACTTTATCCTCAACAAAACAGTCAAGTGCTGGACCTATGTGCAAACAACAGCATTACAGAAAGAATACTGCTATGTTCTGGGAGATGGCGCAGTGGATAAAGCACTGGACTCTAAACCAGGAGGTTTGGAGTTCACTCCCCAGCTCTACATATACCAAAGAGATGTCGTTTCTCTCTCTCCTCTTTTTTCATTAAGTAAATAAATAAATAAATCTTTAAAAAAATACCACAACAAGGGCAACAAAATGGGGAAAATAGCCTCCAGGAGCAGTGGATTAGTAATGCAGGTAACGAGCCCCAGCAATAACCCTGGAGGCAAAAAAAAAAAATGTTCAAGTCATTATTTTAAGCTAGAGAATGAGATGACCAAGATTTTGTTGTCAGAAAAATTCCAACAATTTTGGTATGGAGTAAGGTTTCAAGAGGCGAGGCTGGAATAAGTGTAAATCTCTTCCTGGGACTGGAAATACAGCAGCTCTCTTAGAAACTGTTTAGGGCTGAAAATAGCTCACTCGGATAGTGTGTTGCCTTGCCATGTGTACGACCCAGGTTCAAGTCTGGCCTCCACCACATTGAAGGAAACTTTGGTGCTGTGATCAGTTCATTCACTCATTCTTTCAGCCTCTTTTATCTCTATTAAAAAAAAAAAGTGTGGTCAGGGAGGTGGTACAGTAGATAAAGCATTGAATTCTCAAGCATGAGGTTGTGAGTTCAATCCCCGGCAGCATATGTGCCAGAGTGATGTCTGGTTCTTTCTCTCTCCTCCTATCTTCTTCATGAATAAATAAATAAATAAAAAATTTTTAAAACCCTCTTATAGTTTCTTATCTAGTTAAATATATGCCTATCCTATGACTCAGTAATTCTATTTCTAGCTATTTATCCAAGGGAAATAAGAAACATATGTCTGCTGTCCACACACACAAAAAGATTTGTGTGAGGATAGTCACAACAGATTTATTTAAAATATTCTCAAACTGGAAATAACCCAAATGTCCGTCAAGAAGAGGGTAGCATCACTGAGAGTAGCTCACTGTGTAGGGCACCCGCCTTGCCACGCGTCTGGCCCAGATTTCAGCCCCAGAACCGCATGGAAGGTGCAACCCAGGATGGGAGCATTGTGGGTGAAAGACTTGTCAGTCATGAAAGGAATATGCACCTCTACCACAGGTAATACTACGGGTGCCTTGCATAGACGCTGTGTTTAGCAATAGAAGCCAGGCACCAAAAACACAAAAACAAAAACAAACAAACAAACAGAAACTGGCAGCATTCTAGAACAGACACTCCTAACTTGTTTGGTCTTTGCGGCTCCCGTCTGAATGTTTTCAGGGTGGGCTGAAGGGACAACATAATGGGGATGCATTCTTTATGCTTAAAGCACCAAAGGTCTCAGGTTCAGTCCCCAGCACCCCCGTAAGTCAAAGCTGAGCGATTGTCTGGTATTTCTCTTCTCTCTGTAGCTCTCGTTAAAATATAATAAACAGGGGGCTGGGTGGTAGCACAGCGGGTTAAGCGCACATGGCACAAAGCTCTAGGACCGGCATAAGGATCCCGGTTTGAGCCCCCGGCTCCCCAACTGCAGGGTGGGGGGGGAGGGGGTGTCCCTTCACAAGCGGTGAAGCAGGTCTGCAGGTGTCTCTTTCTCTCTCCCTCTCTATCACCCCTTTCCCTCTCAATTTCTGGCTGTCGCTATCCAATAAAGAAAGAAAATAAAATTTAAAAAAAAGAAAGAGCGCATGGCGCAAAGCACAAGGACCGGTGTAAGGACCCTGGTTCAAGCCCCCAGTTCCCCACCTGCAGGGGGGCCGCTTCACAAGTGATGAAGCAAGTTTGCAGGTGTCTATCTTTCTCTGTCTTCCTCTCCTCTCTTGATTTATCTCTGTCCTATCCAACAGCAATGACAGCAATAACAACAACAATAATAGCAACAACAACAATAAGCAACAAGCGCAACAAAAGGGAAAAAAATGGCCTCCAGGAGCAGTGGATTCATAGTGCAGGCACCGAGCCCCAGCAATAACCCTGGAGGCAAAAAAAAAAAAAAATAGAGAGCCTCCTCTTTATTTATTATTATTAATAATTATTATTATTACTATTATTATTTACCATAACACTACTCAGTTCTCACTTATAATGAGTCCCTGGATTGAACCTGAAGCCTAAGGCCTGAGAATTTCCCCCTTGAAGTCCAGTCACATCGGTGAAAGGCATTTTTATAATGATCTAAGGTACTCAACTTCTTACATTATTCCATTTAAAAATCCACCCCCCCCCCCCACCTACCCAAACTTCCAGTGATGCGATTGCCACCTACGTGAGGGGAGAATTGCTTTCTGGGTGTTCAGAACTGGACTGAGAATTGTTCTCTAGTCCAGAAAAATGCCACCTCCAACCACCCCACAGTTTTCTTGGTGTGTGAGCCATCAATCTGAAGCTGTGACGTCAGCCTGCATTCTGGGTATTATTTTACAGACAGGTGCCAGCTTCACTAAAGCTCCTGTGTAGACCATTCCTAAGCATTCGCTCAAGGAAGACACTTTATTCTACCATACTTGCTTTGCCTTTCTTTTTTCTTGATAGGGCTTCACTGGGACTTTGTGTCCAGTTCCACTGTTCCAGTTTGATCCTCCCTCCCTCTCTACCTTCCTCCCTTCCTTTAAGATAGAGGATGAGGGAAAGAGAGAGAAAGAGAGAGAGGGAAAGAAAGAGCAGAAGAGGAGAGACATCACAGTACTGTGTCAACACTTGTGAAGTTTCCCCTTCTGCTCAATGTTCCCATTGAAAGAAGCTGAGAGCAAAGGGAAAGATAGAGAGGGAAAAAGAAGGAGAGATGCCTGCAGTACTGCTTCACTACTCATGAAGTTGCCCTCCAGGAAGTTGGGGACGGGGTGCTTGAACTTGGGTCCTTGAGCATTGGAACACGTGTGTTATATCAGATACGCCACCACTGTCTGATCCCTCTTTTTTTTCTTTCTTTTTTATAATGCTAATTAAGAAGGCACAAGAAGCTATCTGGGAGGTGGTACAGTGGGTGGGGTAAAACTTTGGACTTTCGGGAGTCAGGCAGTAGTGCAGCGGGTTAAGCTCACATGGTGCAAAACGCAAGGAGCAGCGTAAGGATCCTGGTTCGAGCCCCCGGCTCCCCACCTGTAGGGGAGTCGCTTCACAGGCAGTGAAGCAGGTCTGCAGGTGTCTATCTTTCTCTCCCCTTCTCTGTCTTCCTCTCCTCTCTCCATTTCTTTATGTCCTATACAATAACAACAGCAATAATAACTACCACAACAATAAAACAACAAGGGCAACAAAAGGGAGGGAAAAGCAAAAAAATAAAAAATAAATAAATTGGACTTTCAAGCATGAGATCCTGAGTTTGATCCCTGGTGTTGACAAAGTGACACTCTGATTCCTCTTCTTCTTCTTCTTTTTTTTTTTTAACCAGAACACTGCTCAGCTCTGACTTATGGTGATGTGGGGGATTGAACCTGAGACTTGAGAGCCTCAGCCATAAAAGCCTCTTTGCATAACCATTATGCTATACCCTCACCCTCTGCTTCCTCATTCATATATATATATATATTTTTTTTTGTTTGTTTGTTTGTTTTGTTTCCTAAGAAGGAGCAAGAAACTTCTTGTGATCATTAAAGGGTTCTTCCTGAATTCATCCATTAAAAAAAAAAAAAAAGAGGGAGTCGGGCTGTAGCGCAGCAGGTTAAGCGCACGTGGCGCAAAGCGCAAGGACCGGCGTAAGGATCCCGGTTCGAGCTCCCAGCTCCCCACCTGCAGGGGAGTCGCTTCACAAGTGGTGAAACAGGTCTGCAGGTGTCTATCTTTCTCTCCCCCTCTCTGTCTTCCCCCATCTCTCTCCATTTCTCTCTGTCCTATCCAACAACGACGACAACAATAACTACAACAAGAAAACAACAAGGGCAACAAAAGAGGATAAATAAATAAAATTAATATTTTTTAAAAAAAGAGGGGGTTGGGCGGTGGCGCAGTGGGTTAAGCGCAGGTGGCGCAAAGCGCAGGGACCGGCGTAAGGATCCCCGTTCGAGCCCCCGGATCCCCACCTGCAGGGGAGTCGCTTCACAGGCGGTGAGGCGGGTCTGCAGGTGTCTGTCTCTCTCCCCCTCTCTGTCTTCCCCTCCTCTCTCCATTTCTCTCTGTCCTATCCAACAACAAAACAACGTCAACAATGGCAATAATAACCGCAACGAGGCTGCAACAACTAGGGCAACAAAAAGGGGGAAAAATGGCCTCCAGGAGCGGTGGATTCATGGTGCAGGCACCGAGCCCAGCAATAACCCTGGAGGGAAAAAAAAAAAAAAAAGAAGTTAATTGTTGAAAAGACACTTAACACCATACACAAATTCCTGTATTGTCAACTTCAAACATGGGGCATGTCATCAGCATACTCTAATATCCACTTAATCTAGGGAACACACTTCTTGTAGGAAATTTGCTCACTTAAATGAGCTGTGTCACGGAAGTCTATAACTCCCTACAGACCTTTGTTTCTGTTTTTGTTACTTACTATGCATGTGAAGTAAAAAACCGTGGTTCCAGTGAAGCCACTTACAATAGGAATTCTGTTTTCATCGCAAACTAAAACCTCAGCCTGGACACCTTGCCGTGCTGGTCCCTGGGTCCCTGGTGAGGGCTGCCCCTTCATCATTCAGCTCATAGGTGAAACTGGACATTTTCAAAGTACCCTTCTTTGACCACACAATTGTGTGTGTGTGTGTGTGTGTGTGTGTGTGTGTGTGTGTGTGTGTGTGTGTGTGTAGGACAGAAAAAAATGGAGAGAAATAAAGGGGAAGACAGAGCTAGGGAGAGAAAGATAGACACCTGCAGACCTGCTTCACCGCCTGTGAAGCGACTCTCCTGCAGGTGGAGAGCTGGGGGCTCGAACCAGGATCCTGATGCCTGTCTGTGCGCTTTGTACCATGTGCGTTTAACCTGCTGCACCACCTCCCGGCTCCCACAATTTTTTTTAGAGGTTTATTTAGGGGAGGTGAGAGTACAGGACAGTCTTATTTTATTTTATTTTTTGATTTACTTATTTATTTTGTTTTGCCTCCAGGGTTATCGCTGAAACTTGGTGCCTACACTACGAATCCACTGCTCCTGGAGCCCATTTTTTCCCTTTTGTTGCCCTTCTTGTTTATCGTTGTTGTTGCTGTCATTGTTGTTGGATAGGACAGAGAGAACTCAAAAGGGGAGGGGAAGTCAGAGAGGGGGAGAGAGACATCTGCAGACCTACTTCACCACCTGTAAAGTGACCCCCCTGCAGGTGGGGAGCCGGGGGCTGGAAATGGAATCCTTATTCCAGTCCTAGTGTTTTATGCCATGTACACTTAACCCGCTGTGTTATAGCCCAGCCCCCTTGACCACACAACTTCTTTTTTTTTTGCCTTAGGGTTATCTCTGAGGCTTATTGCTGGTGCTATGAGTACACTGCACCTGGTGGCATCTTTTTTTTTTTTCTGTTGTTGGATAGGACAGAGAGAAACTGAGAAAAGAGGGGGTGACAGAAAGGGAGAAAGACAGTTACAGACCTGCTTCTCCGCTTGTGAGGTGACCCCCTTGAAGTGGGGAGCCAGGGACTCTAACTGGGATTTAAAAAAAAATTTCTTTAATATTTATTTATTTTCCCTTTTGTTGCCCTTGTTGTTTTTCATTGTTGTTGTAGTTATTATTGTTGTTGTTATTGATGTTGTTGTTGTTGGATAGGACAGAGAGAAATGGAGAGAGGAGGGGAAGACAGAGAGGGGGAGAGAAAGACCTGCTTCACTGCGACTCCCCTGCAGGTGGGGAGCCAGGGGCTTGAACCAGGATCCTTATGCCGGTCCTTGCGCTTTGCTACTGCTGAGCTACCGTCCGTCCCCCCTTTTAAGATAGCATAATTGTTTTTGTTTTTAATTTTTTAAATTTTTACTTATAAAAAGGAAACACTGACAAAAACCATAGGATAAGAGGAGTACAACTTCACACAATTCCCACCACCAGATCTCCATATCCCATCCCCTCCCCTGATAGCTTTCCTATTCTTTATCCCTCTGGGAGTATGAACCCAAGGTCATTGTGGGATGCAAAAGGTGGAAGGTCTGGCTTCTGTAATTGCTTCCCAGCTGAACATGGGCGCTGGCAGGTGGATCCATACTCCCAGCCTGTCTGTCTCTTTCCCTAGTGGGGCAGGGCTCTGGGGAAGCGGGGCTCCAGGACACACTGATGGGGTTGTTAATAAATAAATTTTTTAAAATGAAAATCTTAAAAAAAAATGCATGAAGGCCTGAGTTCCATCCCCAGCATCACTTTCCAGAGTGATGCTCTGGTTCTTAATATCTTTTCCATTTCTCTGTCATTAATAAATAATATTCACTTTTCAAAACTAGTAAAAAACATGTTAATCTTTTAAAAATTATTTTTAATGATTGTTTTTCTTTTCTTTTTTAAAAAATATTTCATTTATTTATTAACAAGAAAGATAGGAGGAAAGAGAAAGAACCAGACATCACTCTGGTACGTGTGCTGTCGGGGATTGAACTCGGGACCTCATGCTTGAGAATCCAATGCTTTACAACTGCCACCTCCCGGACAACTAATGATTCCTTTTTAACTTTATTTTATTTTATCAGAGCACTGCTCAGCTCAGGCTTATGGTGGTGCAGGGGACTGAACCTGGGACTTTGGAGCTGCAGACATGAGAGTCTCATTGCATAACCATTATGCTATCTACCCCTGCCCTTTAACTTTATTTATTATTATTTTTTTTGTTTATTTAAAAAAATTTTTTTTAATTTAATTTTATTTATTTATTCCCTTTTGTTGCCCTTGTTGTTTTATTGTTGTAGTTATTATTGATGTCGTTGTTGTTGGATAGGACAGAGAGAAATGGAGAGAGGAGGGGAAGACAGAGAGGGGGAGAGAAAGACAGACACCTGCAGACCTGCTTCACCGCCTGTGAAGGGACTTCCCTGCAGGTGGGGAGCCGGGGGCTCGAACTGGGATCCTGACGCCGGTCCTTGAGCTTAGCGCCACCTGCGCTTAACCTGCTGCCCTACAGCCCGACTCCCTTAACTTTATTTTTTATATGATAGAACAGAGAGAATTTGAGAGAGAAGAGATAGAGATGGAGAGAACAACACTCATGAAGCTTTACCCTGCAAGTGGGGACCAGGGGCTTGAACCTGGGTCCTTATTCACTGTAATGTGTGTAGCACTGCCTTGTCCCAAAACAAGTTCATCTTATCAGCTGTGTAAGTTGATAAACATCACTGTTTTCATTGCCTTATACTGCTGTGGAAAGTTATTCATAGATATTGCGAGAAAGCATATTGTGCTGTCTGTACATGTTCATTGTCAGTTAACTTCTCAAGAAATTCTAAAAGTGTTGATATTTAAAATAGAAAGAACTGGGAAAGAGCAGCGTCCCAAATAGCTCTTCACGAGCTGACCTCAGGGATGAGGTTAGGAAAAGGAAGGAAAGTTAAGAGCAGTTATCTGGTGTCTTTACATCTTGCATTTTGTAAATTATATTTTAAAAATAATATATGTAAGGGCAAAGGTAGATAGAATAATGGTTATGCAAAGAGGCTGTCATGCCTGAGGCTTCAAAGTCCCAGGTTCAACCCCCCCCCCCCACCGCAACATAAACAGCTGAGCAGTGCTCTGGTAAAAATAAATACATGATAAAAAAATAATATGTGTATGATACACACACACACACACACACACACACACACACACACACACACACACACACGGGTTTTTTTTTGCCTCCAGGGTTATTGCTGGGGCTCAGTGCCTGCACCATGGATCCATTGCTCCTGGAGGCCATTTCCCCCCCCTTTTGTTGCCCTTGTTGTAGTCTTGTTGTGGTTATTATTGTTGTTGTTGATGTCATTCATTGTTGGATAGGACAGAGAGAAATGGAGAGAGGAGGGGAAGACCGAGAGGGGGAGAGAAAGACAGACACCTGCAGACCTGCTTCACTGCTTTGAAGTGACTCCCCTGCGGGTGGGGATCCTTGTGCTTTATGCCACGTGCACTTAATCCACTGTGCTACCTACCACCCGACCCCCTATATTATATATATTAAATTATAGATTATATATGAATAAGATAGCTTATCTGGGAGGGTACCCGCTTGCCGTGTGTGCTAGTTAAGATTCCAGCTTGGCTTCATAACACTGGGAAAAGTGTAAGTGCTATGGTGTCTTTCCCACTCTCCCGTCTTTTTTTTTTGCCACCAGGGTTATAGCTGGGGCTGAGTGCCTGCACTATGAATCCACTGCTCCTGGTGGCCATTTTTTCTTTTCTTTCTTCTTCTTCTTCTTCTTCTTTTTTTTTTTTGTTGTTGTTGTTGGATAGGACAGAGAGAAATGGAGTGGAGGTGAAGACAGAGAGGATCTTTAAGCTGATCCTTGTGCTTTGAGCCATGTGCCATGTGCACTTAACAGAAGTCTTTCTTTGGGGTGTGGGTGGGGAAAGGGGGATGCCAGGAACTGTGGCAACACACATTCTTTTCACATGCTCACTGTATTACTATGAAACCAAACACAACAACAAATTCCAGATGTGCTAAATCACATTAGAAAGAAAACCTCATTACAAACATTTGGATGCATGCACTTTAGAACTTTCTGTGTATCTATTTATTCATTCTGTTACCTACTACACATCCCTCTTAGGATAAACTTTGGAAAACCTTGGAAGATATATATATATATTTCTTTCTTTTAACTTGTATTTGATTTTAGTGTAGCCATTATGCTATCTTCTTCTGGACCTATTATTTATTTTTAAACTCTGAACAGTGCTCAGTTCCAGCTTGGAGTGATGACCTGGGTGGGGGGGTTGGGGATTGAGCCTGTGATCTCGAGCCTCAGGCGCCAAAATCTTTTTGCATGACTATTATGCTACCTCACACCCCACCCACTTTTCTTTTTTAGCGGGAGATAATTGGGCGTATTTTAAAGGCAGAGGAACGACTAGCCCCGTGTGATGATCCTATTTTTGAGAAGGGATTTTTAAGCATTCAAGAAGAATTATCTTTAAAAAAAAAAAAAAAGGAAGAGTAGGAGAGGCTGGAAAGAACACACAAATATCAGTATCCCAATGTACAAACATGTCTGCACACACACATATGTTTATCTGGCATCCAGCTGCGGGTAGGAATTTTATTTTTACTTTATCTACACTGCTACATTTTGCAAATGTACATCACTTTATCGACTTGCTCACTGGCGTGTGACACTGCTTAGCAAATCTGCCTTTTTCTTCAATTTAACCTTTCCCCCACCCCCATACCGTCGTCACTCGAGCCTCCGTCGCTTTAAAAATTCTTTTAATTTGTCCCCATAGCTTTTATTTTTTAAAAAAACATTTTATTTATTAATGAGAAATATAGGAGGAGAGAGAAAGAACCAGACATCATCACTCTGGCACACGTGCTGCCAGGATCGAACTAAAGACGTCCTGCTTGAGAGTCCGATGCGGGGAGGGGGACAAGCCAAACCTCAAGCGAAAAGCTCGAGACACCCCCCCCCCCCGTTTCTTTTATTTTTTGCCTCCAGGGTTATTGCTGGGGCTCAGCGCCTGCACCACGAATCCACTGCGCCTGGAGGCCATTTGTACTATTTTGTTGCCCTTGTTGTTGTAGTAGCCTTGTTGTGGTTATTATTGATGTTGTTCATTGGTGGATAGGACAGAGAGAAGTGGAGAGAGGAGGGGAAGACAGAGAGGGGGAGAGAAAGACAGACACCTGCAGACCTGCTTCACCGCCTGTGAAGCGACTCCCCTGCAGGTGGGGAGCCGGGGGCTCGAACCCGGGATCCTGACGCCGGTCCCTGCGCTCTGCGCCACGTGCGCTTAACCCGCTGCGCCACCGACCAGACCCCGGGAGTCTCTTTTCTGAGCAGCAATCGGGCAAGTGCAATTGCTGAGTCAAAAGGTCTGCACCCACCACCAACAAAACCCCTCAACTTCAGGTGGGCATTCCAGACCTGAGTAGGAAACAAGAGAGAGAGAGAGAGAGAGAGAGAGAGAGGGAGAGAGGGAGAGAAAGGGAGGGAGGGAGAGAGAGGGAGGGACAAAGGGAGAGAGAGAGAGATGGAGAGACGGAGAGACACACGGAGAGGGAGGGAGGGAGGGAGAGTGGGAGGGACAAAGGGAGAGAGAGAGATGGAGAGAGGGAGAAAGAGATGGAGGGAGGGAGAGACACACGGGGAGAGAGAGAGGGAGGGAGAGCAGGAGTGAGAAAGGGAGAGAGGAGAGAGAGGGAGAGAGAGAAAGAGAGGGAGAGGTGTAAACAAGTGACCCAAGGTCACAAAAATAATTCCAAGTGGTAGATTTGGGGGGAAAACAATCCGCCTGGGCTCATTCTTTTAGGGGCAGGGGTGAAATTTGCGGTTTAGAGAGAGAGAAGGAGAGAGAGGAGGGGGAGGAGGGAGGGAGGGAGAGAGAGAGAGTGAGAGAGAGAGGGATTCTGTGGGGGTGGGGCAGGGCAGCAGGGAAGGAAACTTGTGTCGCAGCAAAGCAGGAGGAGGAGGAGGGGGGGGGAGGGCGGACTGGAGGCTGCACGGAGCCGGCCGTGACGACAGAGGCCAAGCTCGGGGCTCGGCGGGACCCCCCAGCAGCTCCAGCCGGGCGCCTCCGAGGCTTGTGACCCCCCCTCCCCAGGGAGGTCCGGCGGGGGACCTCGCGCCGCGCCCGGGCGGTTGCCAAGGGCCAGTGCGGTGTGCCGGCCCGGTTGCTAGGGGGCCTCCCTCCATCTTGAGGCCGCTGGCCGCGGCGCCCCGGAAGGGGTTGCCCGGTGGGGCATTCGCTTCCGGTTTGGGGCCTGCGGCGGCGGCGGCGGTGGCGGCGGCGGCGGCAGCGGCGGCGGCGGCGGCAGCGGGTCGGTGTAGAAAATGGCGCTGGTGCAGCGGCTCGGGCCTCTCGCCGCGGCGCTGCGGAGGGTTTGAGGCTCGCGAGCCTCCTCGCCGCACCCCACTTGCTCGTGCACTTTACACACATGAGGTGAGCGGCGCCGGGGCCGGGGCCGGGGTCGGGGCCGGGGTCGGGGTCGGGGTCGGGGCCGGGGTCGGGGCCGAGGCCGGGGGCATTTGCTCTCCTCCGGCCGGGAGGAGCCCGGGGCGCTGCCGCAGGGCCCGCGCCACCCACCGCGGACGGCGGCGGCGGCTGCTGCCCTGGGCGGCCCCGAGACCCGGGGCCTCGGCGCGGGGGAGCGCGGGCTGCGCCGCTGCGGCGACCCGGCGGGAGAGCGCGAGGAGGGGTCGCGGTGCGCCGCCGGGGCGGGGGCGGGGGCGGGGGCGCTGCGGCTCACCGGCTCCCGCTGCCCCGCGCCGCGCTGCCGCCCCGCGGCCCCCGCGCGCCCCCCGCCGGCCCCTCCCCCCTCCCCCTCCCCCTCCCCCACCCCCACCCGGCGCGGCGCGGCGCGAGCCTCTGCAGCAGCAGCAGCAGCAGCAGCAGCAGCTCGGTTTTCACGCGCATCTCTCCCCCTCCCCCTTTCTTGTCTTTTTCTTTTTTTTTTCCCTTTCCCCCACCCCCTCTCTATTTCAGAGAATTGGAAGCTAAAGCTACCAAAGACGTAGAAAGGAATATTAGCAGGTAAGATGGGCGAGCTTTCCTCCTCCTGCCCCCCCCCCATGAAGTCTTATTTATTTATTTACTTATTTATTTATTACCACCACCCCCCCCTCGCCGAGCTCCGAAGTTCCCCAGTGTCATTCCTTCCCCACCCCCCACCCCTCCCCTTTTTCTTTTCTTTTTTTTTTTTTTTTTTTTTGCACGCAGAGAAAACAGCCGGGCGGGTGGAGAGCAGAGGCCGGAGGGAATATGATTGCTTTGGGAAGGGATTGCGGGGAGATGCGTAATTATACGCAGGTCTGTGTTCCTTTTCTTGGGCCAGGGAGAGAGGAAAGAAGGAAGGAGGGGAAGAAGGAGAGAAAAAAAAAAAAAAAAGCGAAAAGCAATTCTTGTAAACTTAGTTAAAGCATTCTCACCCTCTTAGAATTTAATTAGGGGACTTGTGCATTAATTACTATTGTAAATGGTTGCAGGCATTGTGTGACTCATGATTGAGGCGGCCCTTATGGCGGGCTGTCAAACTGTTTTGGCTTCTCCCGTTATTACTTTGTAACTCAAATTGTTGCCTTTATAAAAAGGATAGTATGTGTTCGTCCATATATATTTATATATTTCCCCCCTCCCCCCCCAGCACATTGTAGTCGGGAGATTCGGTTGCACTGGTAACAGTTTTGCCCTTGAACTTTACCAAGCATAAGCTGCTTTTTGTTTTCTTTTGAAACTACGTTTCTGTCTAGGTTCAGTGTGTGTTCTTTTTATTATTATTATTATTTTTATCAATTAGCTGGTGAAAGAATTAAAAAATGAGTTTCAGTTCCCAATAAGTGATTATCATTCCTATCAGGGGACAGAGCGCTTTCACATTGGTAACTTAAGTCATAACCTTATACAAAGGGGTTTGTTTGTTTTCTTCAAAGGATGCCTTTTTGGAATTGTTTGGCTTTATTGAGTTGTAATTGCTTAAGCACTAGTGCTTTGCATTGTATTTAACTCTTATTCATATTCATTTTTCTCCTTGGGCTTTTCCTTTCTTTTCTGCCTTTTTTTTCTTTTGCATAGAGACAGAAATTTCTAGATCAGCCTAACCAGTAAGCAGCTTTCTCTCTACTCAGAATAAAATTTCTCTTACAAGTAGTCAGTGCTTGATTGTAAATTTTTAAGTTTATGTTGAGGTTATGAATACAGTTCCAGTTACCTGGGTATTACCATCTCCTGGAACCATTTCAGATTTTTGGTCTTTGGGATTTTATTGGTAATTAGTTAAGGTGGTTATTGAACAGTAGTTGGGTAAGTGAAGAATGGGTATTACTGGCTAACCAAATAAGAAATTTTCTGTTACTCATAGTAAATATGGGATCGTTTAAAGGAAATTAAGTTTGACATCACTGACTAAAAAATTGCTCATTTGGCTATTTAAGTAGGTTTTGTTGTCAGAAGCTATTAGAGCAATATTAAGAGGAAACCTTTAAAGAAAACAGGTTGAGTTTTAAAGCTGTTGTTTTAACAGCAGACCAGAAGTTGAGTTTGGGATTATATTTGCTTTGTCAGGAAACTGGAAATTTTCTGGGATTTAACTAAAAATTGCTCCTACCACAGTTACGATTTTCCTAAGCTATTGTAATTACAGCTTAGTGTCTGTCAGCTTGAATCCCATCTCTCTTTACTTACAGTATGACCTTGACTCTTGGTCTCTCTGCCTAATCTATAAAAGAAGTTTGAGCCAACTAGTTGCTATGCTCTGACTCCTTGGGTTACTTAAAAAGGAGTCAGTTGGGAGCCGGGCAGTGGCACAGCAGGTTAAGTCCACGTGGCGGAAAGCGCAAGGACTGGCATCAGGACCTGGGTTCTAGCCCCCGGCTCTCCACCTGCAGGGGAGTCGCTTCATAGGTGGTGAAGCAGGTCTGCAGGTGTCTGTCTTTCTCTCCCCGTCTCTGTCTTCCCCTCCTCTCTCCATTTCTCTCTGTCCACTCCAACAACAGCAGCAGCAATAACAACAATAATGATAAACAAAGGCAACAAAAGGGAAAAAAATGAATAAATAAAGTTAAAAAAAAGAGTCAGTTATTGTCTTTGCCCACAGAGACCGTGTACAATCTAGTAAAGAGAGTACTTAAATAACTAGGTGTAACAATTAAGTACAACAGTATAGGGGATTCAGGGGTCAGAAGAAGATACCACCCCATTCACATACTTGAGGCTCATCAGTTGGTTAGAAGAAACGAAAAGGAAAAGCATTCATTAGGGCTACAAGGTGGCATGTGCTAAGAACTCTGTAAAAAGTCATCATTTCCCAAAGCTTAAATGTTTTGAGGGAGAAATGGAGTAGTTTGTTGGGCAAATCTTCCTTTCAACTCTATCTTTAATTTGGTGCTTCCTTTTTCTTAGAGCTTATGTATACACATACACTTTCCCGAGCAAGCCAGGGTGCCACCCCTCATCCACTTAGTAATTATTTATGAGCGAGGCAGAGAGGGAAAGAGACCACACAGCACCTAAGCTTCCATCAGTGTTGTGGGGGGTGGGCTCCAACTTGAGTTGAGCATGTGGCAAGTCAGGACACTACCCAGGTGGGCTGTTTCGTTGGCCCATTTAGTAAATATCTTTTGAGTATTTTCTGTGCTCCATGTGCAAGAGTCTGCCAGGGGGAGGGTAACATGGAAGTCGCTACATTTATTGAGTGTTCACTCTCGGTGTGGCACATGTGCCTTTGAAGACCTTTTGTGGACAGCTGATTTCTGAAACACTGAGGTAAGGTGCTGTCAACATGCCAGTTTTACCGGTGAAGGCTTTGAGGCACAAACAAACAGAATAAATAACTTTGAGGAGGCTACACCACTAGAAATCGGAGTAGCTGTCAGCCTTCCAACTGTGTTAATGTTGTCTCTTATTAGAGGTGTGGGTTTTCACCTTAAAAGCTTATTTTAAGTGAGGGAGAAAGCAGATAATCTCACAAAGCACTTCTCCATGGTCCACGGGCTTCCTGTTGCTGTCATGTGCTGGGACAGAGCCCCGAGAGCCTCACACATGTAAGATGGAGACTATCACTGAGCCACCTCTGTGGCTTTTGAAAAAAAAAAAAAAAGAGAATGTATTGGGGGAAGCAGAACCCACGTGTACACACACTGCTTCTAGACTAGAATTTCTCAATCCTGTGCTTTGTGGGATTTTCAGTAGTATCTGCTAGAACTGTCCCTTGCCCACTTAGGGGGAAAACAAAACAAAACAGCAAAAAAAACCCAAAAAACTTCAGCTAAAGCTAAGTATTACATGAGAGACAGAGTCACCCTTAGTATTACATGAGAGACAGAGTCACCCTTAGTTCCCTAGTTGAGTGCTACAATTCTGGATCTTCATATTTCCTGGTGATGATCAAACTCTCACTCATTTATTTATTTATTTATTTATTTTAATGAGAGGTAGAGTGGAAGGGGGGGAGACACCAGAGCACTGCTTAGCAGTGGCTTGTGGTGGTACTAGGAATTGAACCTGGGAAACTAGATTTTTAATATGAAACCTTTAGATGTTCAGTTAATTTGAATATTTATATACCATGGAAATCCAAACTCCATTTTGAATGTCAGTCATATTTTGTGCTCCTTTTCCTCTGCTCAGCTGCAAGTCTGTCTCAAGACAGTGTGCCAGCTAGCCAGTGCCAGCAGAGCAAAGCCCACATGAGAAAAGTTCAGCGTACCCCTTAAACTGCCTTAAGGCACTGCTGCTCATTTAAGCTGTCACCTATGGCGTTCTCATGGGCATTCAAAAGGGGCACTGTAATGTCTGGGTGGGAGTGGTCCCTACTGGGCCTGAACTTTAAAGATGAATCAGTATTGAAAGGCAGACCAGAAAGGGCAGTGTAAGAACAAAAGCAAAAATAAAGGCATATAAGCCCAGAAGCCCCTGGGGATTTTGAAATAGCTCTTAGTTCATTGGGACTGGCATCTGAGTTTGGAGATGAGGCTAGATTTCGGAATACCAGGCTGAAGACTTCTGGAATCAGTACTGAAGTGCTGTGGAGTCTTCCATACCTTTGGCTAGGGTGGTGAGGGAGAACCAGAGACCTAGCTTAGCAGCCACAGGCGAAGGAAGACCTGTACTGAAGTGCTGGGAAGAGATGCAGGTAGGAGATAATAAGGAAGTGGAATCCAGCCACACCATCTGGAGGAGTTGTCAGGGACCTCCATTTTGGGTGAATGGCAGGTGGGCCCCGCCTTGGGAAAGGAGCGAGGCCAGAGAAGAAAGGGGTTTGGCAAAGCAGGTGACGGTTACATTCTCCTTTTGCTAAAAAAGTAAGAATCAATAAAATAAAAGCTAAATATCTCTTCTAGCGAAATGCTACTGATCTAATTTAAAAAAAAAGATTTTTTTTTTTTTTTTTGGGAGGCCAGCGTCATTGAATATTTAGAGCTAGAGGAAAGCCTGTATGTTAATCTCCTTCATTTTACAAATGAGATAGTCTGTTCTCTAGTAAGGGTCAGTTGTGTTTCAAACAGGCCTTTTTTTTTTTTTTTTTAAAGTTTAGGCATTTTTACTTCCAGTGAGACAATATTCTGTTTATGTTGCCCAGTAGGAGAGAGAGGATAGCTTTGGTCTCTCTTCTTGAAATGTAAGTTTAGTCATCTCAAAATGCTTTTGTGCCCATGCTAGGAGTGAATTTAGTGTGATGTAGCCTGTTGTCTAAAGTAGGAGTTCTTTTTTTTTTCTTTCTATTTTACTTGACAGGTCAAGAGGGAAATTGAGAGGGGAGGGGGAACCAGGCGGTGGTACAACTGGTTGAGTGCTCAATTTACTATGTGCAAGGACCCGGGTTCAAGCCCCTGGTCCTTATCTGTAGGGAGACGCTTCATAAACGGTAAAGCAGGGCTGCAGGTGTCTGTCTCTCTGTATCTTCCCTTCCTATCAATTTGTCTTTCAAAGTAGGAGTTCTTGGTAACATTCTTCGCCCTCCCGCCACCCCAAAGCATTAAATGCCGCCACACAATTAAGGTCGGATGCTGCCGTACCTTATAATGCAGCACCTGTTGGCGGGGATACTTGTGTTTCACTTTTACCTTGGGCACATCGTAATAAAGCAAGGTCTGAGGAGTAAACGAGGGTGCTCGAGCTTCCTGGATAAGGTGGGACCTGCTCTTGTAACTGACTCATCACCTCAGCTGGAAAAACTCATCGTTTAAAAAAAAAAAAATCTTGAGTTTTGTTAAGGTTCTTTGCAAGAGATTTGTATGCCAGAAAATTCCTTTTTGTAGGTGTCTTTCTAGGCTAACTTGGCAGCTATGTGATAAATCAGTTGGTAGTCTACATGAATCACAAACCATAAGCTTAATTTAAAAATGTGTAACAACCCTCTGGAAACTAGATATAAATACCGTTTTTAAGAAAATCTGAGTACCATTCTGTAACCTCTTGGGAGTTTTGGCATCTGAAATATGTTGGCCTTCACAGTTCTGTTTTATGATAATCTCAAAAGTATTGCCCATGATCAGAAAGACTAAGATAAATGTGTTGTATGTTCTTCTCAGACTGACTGAAAGACAAGTCTCTTACAGTCAAGGGAATGTTCTCCCATTTAAAATTCAAAAAAAAATTTTTCCCCAATCTTCAGTAAGGTGACAAGGGTAAGACAGTGAATAATACCCTGTCTTGGGTTTGCTCTGTTATTAGCATTTTGTTACATTTTTTAAAAGATTTTATTTGTTTACTTTATGAGAGAGATGCAGAGATGGAGAGAGACAGAGACAGACACCAGGCAGAGCACTGCTCAACTCTGGCTTGTGCTGGGGATTGAACCTGGGGCTTTGGAGCCTCAGGCATAGACGTCTTTTTTGCAGAACCAGAACCGGTCTCCCCCACCTGCTCCATTTGTTTCATCATGTAATCTTACCCTTAAGTAAGAACCGCCATCTCCCAAGAAGCAGCACACCAGTGACATCATCTCACATGGGCAGGTGGCACGGTTTTGCTCAGTTCCTCTTCAGATTCCCCCATCTGCCCCAATAATGAATGCCTTTTAACATAGATTTGTCTTTTTCCCTCCATTCCTTAATCCCGGCTGCATTTAGTCTTCTCTGTGGTTTCCCTATAGCAGGATCGTATCTGTAACCTTTTCTGTCCTTTTCATGACATTGACATTTTGGGAATAGTCCAGTCTCTGTTTTTGCAGTCTTCAATTTGGATTTATGTGGTGACTTCTGTATACTAGCTTTTCCCTCTCTCTCTTTGGTCAGGATGGCAAGAATAATCACCTAGGTGGTATGTTCATTGTGAGTGCCTCACATAAAGTTTCCTACCCACCACCAGTTTTGAGCACATTCACTTAAGTTTAGATGTAAACACCATTTAAAAATTAAAAAAAAAAATTATTCCCTTTTGTTGCCCTTGTTGTTTTATTGTTATAGTTATCATTGTTGTTATTGATGTCGTTGTTGGATAGGACAGAGAGAAATAGAGAGGAGGGGAAGACAGAGAGGGAGAGGAAGATAGACACCTGCAGACCTGCTTCACTGCCTGTGCAGTGACTCCTCTATAGGTGGGGACTCTAACTGAGATCCTTAAGCCACTCCTTGTGCTTTGTGCTTCGTGTGTTTAACCCGCTGTGCTACCGCTTGACTCCCATAAACACTGTTTTTAAAAAATATTTATTTACTCCATTTTGTTGCCCTTGTTTCATTGTTGTGGTTATTATTGTTGTTATTGTCATCATTGTTGGATAGGACAGAGAGAAATGGAGAGAGGAGGGGAAGACGGGGAGAGAAAGACAGACACCTGCAGACCTGCTCCACCGCCTGTGAAGCTACTTCCCTGCAGTTGGGGAGCCGGGGGCTTGAACAGGGATCTTCCGCTGGTCCTTGCGCTTTGCGCCACCTAAACACCATTTTAAAGAAACTCTTGAGTTCTATTCAAAATGGTCGCCTGTACTTTTATATTTCATGCTAGTTCAGATGGTTCTGCCATCGTTCATTGTAATGACACTGGCTTTTTTGATGGATTATTCTGAAGGTAGCTCCATTATTGTTAGGCACGGAAGTTGCTTGTTTTCAGATTTGACTAAAGAAACTGATAGATGAATAGACTGAAATCTCTGGTAAGAAAATGAACCGCAAGACCAAGGATTGTAATATGCATTTAATTGTTCTTGTTTTATTTTTTCAGACTGGGTGCTTGAGCAAGCAGTTTTACTGCTCTGAGCCACTTTTTTTTTTTTTTTTTTAAGGCTTCCTCCCATATGTTGAGGCTTGACCTTGAGCCTTGTGCATAGCAATATAGGCACCCTACTTGCTGAGCTATGTCTCTGTCCCATAATATACGTTCTTACAATGGGTGGTGGTGCACCCAGTTGAGTGCATGTGCACTGTACTATATACCTGGGCTCATGCCTCTGCTCCCTTCCTGCTGGGGGAAAGCTTCACAGTGAAGCAGATGTCTCTCTGTCTCTTCTCTACTTCTCCCTCCTCAATTTCTCTGTGTCCTACCTGATAACTAAGAAAAGATATATATATATATGACTACTCCACTGACAGTTGAGTGGTGCTATGCCACCATTCTCACCCCCCCCCCATTTTTTTAGAGTAGAAAGGCAGAGAGAGAGAGATTGAGAGAAGGAGAGCACAGCGCTGAGATGTCCTTGAGTCAGACGGAACCTGGGTCTCATACATGGCAGGGTGGCACATTATTCAAATGAGCTGTTCCGTGCCACCAAAATAGAGGTTCTCCTCCTGGCTTTCACAGTGCAGGTGGCAGGGGGGTATGAAGTCATTTGAAAAACTGAATGTTCAAAGCAGCATAGTTGGACATTAGCATTTATCAGGTGTCAAAGGACTGCCACTCCTCCGAGATTAAGAAGTACTGCAGTATAGGGCAGGTTTCAGAGGAACCGAACAGTCTCAGAGCTTGGGGGGAGATTTCAAGATTCAAGAGTGATATTCAACTGTGGCATTCTTTCTTCAAAAAAGTGAGAAACAGAGACAGTTCTCGAGAATAACTATAGCTTGAATTTCTGTTAGCATCTAGCTTAAGATTCCATGAAGGCGGTCTTCGCTTTCTGTGGTTTGCGTGCTCCAAGTGTGTGTTCCCTGCGAAGCGGTCTCTAGCCTTCCTAGTAGCCTGTTATGTGACGATGACTCAGCTGGCTTCCCGCTGCAGGTGGAATGCTGGGAACAGATTGAAACCCGGTTAAGGAATTTTCTACTTTGAACCTTAAAAGATATTTTCTGTAAACACCAATTGATTGGCTTTTGTACAATAATAAACACCATGAAGCCAAGTCGCTTGTTTTGCCGGTTCTACTGGTGGTTTTCAGTCAGCTAGTAGCTTGCTGCAGAGATACTGAGTGTTTTTATAATCATGACGTCTGCGTTTGGTTGAGTCGGGCTCCTTCTCTCTTAATCTTTTGGAGTAGCCCATCAGAACACACAAGAAAATAGTGTTGACGGTGCTTGACTACACGGTTGTATTTCTGAGTCATACCTCAGTCTCCGACAGCTTTGCAGTAAGTGTCATGGGGATGTCATACTCAGCTTTTCAGTCTAGGTGATATGAGGCATGTAAGTGAGAATCTTCTGTGCAAAGACAGAAAGTTTCTGGACAGAAAGTGGACACGTTCCCCATGCAGCTGTAACTCGGTTCTGAGCCTCCTGGAAGCCGGTCACCTAGAAGCCGCAGTGACTCAGGAGTTGAAGCTGGAATGTGTCAGTGCTCAGCTTATCTGTTCAGGGCTAGCCCTTTTACCTCACATGCAGCCCTCAGCTCCTTTTGAAAACCCTCCCTTCAACCTCTCCCTCAGTTTTTATGACTGGTATATTCAGATAAGCTTTGCTTACCCAGAGAAGCAACCCTTTTGAAGTGTATGCCCCGTGGGTCTCGGCAGATTGGCCTCTGTGCTACCACCACAGCTCCCTGATTCCAGAATAGTTTGTCCTGTTCCCACCCCCGGTCTCCTGCCTCTTACCAAGAGGCCAGTCCTCCCCCAGATTCCTAACCACTGTGTTTTCTCTGTGGACTTGCCGACTCCGGACGTTCTGTGTGGATGGAGTATATGGTGTCTGTGCCAGCCTTGTCCAAGAGGCCGTGCCTTCCAGGTCGGCCCACATGAAGCACCGTTCCGTTTTGCTTTTCCAGCACTTTGGGGCTGTCATGGGTGGTGCTGCCATGAGGATTTGTGCAGGGGTTTCTGTGGTCACTCATGTGTTCGGTCTTCTTGGGTATATACCTGGAATGGGGTTGCTGGGGCACATGGTGGTTCTGTGTTTGGCTTCTTTGAGGAGCTAGCTGTCAGACTGTTGGCGCCGCATGTGGATATGCTGGATATGCTTCCGTCCACACCACCTGTGGGCTCTGGTCTCCACATCCTCCCCTGGTGAGTGTGACATCTCCCTGTGGCTTGCTTTGGTTTGCATTTCCCTAATGAATAATGATATTGAGCATCTTTTTGTGTCTTTTTTTCCTCCTCTCTCCCTCCAGGGTTATTGCTGGGGCTCAAACCCACTGCTCCTGGAGGCCATTTTTTTCCATTTTCCTGTTGCTGTTATTGCTGCTGTTGTTATTGCTGCTGTTGTTGGTTAGGACAGAGAGAAATCGACAGAGAAGGGGAAGACGGGGAGAGAAAGATAGACACCTGAAGACCTGCTTCACTGCTTGTGAAGTGACCCCCTTCAGGTGGGGATCCGGGGACAGGGGCTCGAATAGTGATCCTTCCCGGTCCTTGTGCTTTGCACCATGTGCATTTAACTCAGTGCGTTACCACCTGTCTCCATTTTAAGAAAGATTGATTCTTTTAAAAAATGGAGCAGGAGAGAGCAGGGTTCTGCTCAGTTCAGATATATGGTGGTAGCCAGAGATTTGAACCTGCAACCTCTGGGGCCTTAGCCATTAGAGTCTGGTGTAATACCACTATGTATCTCTCTAATCTTTTTTTTTTTTTAATTTATTTGATTTTTTTTTTAACCAGAACACTGCTCAGCTCTGGCTTATGGTGGTGCTGGGGATTGAACCTGGGACCTCAGAGCCTCAGGCTTGAAAGGCTTTTGCATAACCATTATGCTGTCTCCCCAGCCCCTCTAATCTTAATTTTTTTAAATTAAAAAAAATTAAATTTTATTGTATGATGTTTGTAGCACCAGGTCCTCATGCATGTATGATGCTCCCACTCCTGGTCTGACTTTCTCATTCATGTCTTTAATTTTTAGAAAGGGAGGGAGAGAGGTGGAGAAAGGACAGGCGTCGTGTCCACCATTTTGTCTTCCTAATGTGATATTTCCATGTGGTGTCAAGTCTTGATACCAGGACCTTAAAAGTGGTTGGTCAAGTGCTTTGCCAAGTGATCTGTCTCCTACCCACCTGACTGTTTTTTTTTTAACTGTAAAAAATGTTAATCTTTAGGCTGGACCTAAAGATTAAAAGCGTGCAAGTGGTGAAGCAGGTATGCAGGTGTTGTTTCTCTCCCTCTGTCTTCCCCTCCTCTCTGTTTTGCTCTCTGTTCAACAACAGCAGCAGCAACAACAATGGAAAAACGATGGCCACCAGGAGCCGTGGGTTTGTAGTGCAGGCCCTGAGCCCCAGAGATAACTCTGGAGGCAAAAATAAAAAGGCCCTCTCATGCCTGAGGCTCTGAGGTCCCAGGTTCAATCCCCAGTACCACCATAAGCCAGAGCTGCTCAGGGCTCTGGTGAACAAAAACCAGACCTCTGTCCCAAGTACAGTTTTCTTGGGTGCTTTACAATCACTTTCCTGTTCTGTGGGCCGTCATTACTTGAAGAACAAAATTCTCTCATTTAATTTCAGTTGGCCGCGTTGACTGTGACCGCATTTCAGAGCTGCTGAGCACGTTCACCGCACGTGCAGCATTCAGCACCATGCAGCTCCATAATTCTTTTCTTTCTTTTTTTTAGATTTCTTTATTGGGGGATTAGTGTTTTGTAGTCGACAGTGAATACAATAGCTTGTACATGCATACCATTTCTCAGTTTTCCACACAACAGTACAACCCCCACTAGATCCTCTGCCATTCTTTTTGGACCTGTACACTCCCCCCCCCCCCCCCCAGTCTTTTACTTTGGTGCAATACACCAACTCCAGTTCAGGTTCTACTTGCACAACTCTTCATTCGTAGAATTGAAACTCCACCTGTTAAGCTCTGTTCTCCACTTCCCGACAGTCATTGTTCTACCTATTCTCTGAGTGAACTTGACTGTTGTAAGGATCTCATATAACTGGAATCAGAGCTTTGCCCACCCATAACATAATACAGCCTTCTCCAGGTTCAGCCATATTGTAATGTGACAGTCGGGTTTTCTGTGTTAGTCCTGGGCTTGGTAACTTTGCTGAACTGGTTTATTATTTCAGAGAGAGAGGGAGAGAGGGAGTGTGTGTGTGTGTGTGTGTGTGTGTGTGTGTGTGTGTGTGTGTGTGTATGTGTGTGTGCGCACACACACACACACACACACACGCTCATATGCGTCTTTCCTTATATAAGGTCATGTCACTTATATAAGTTTTTATAACTGCCTTTCAATCTTGGTACCTTTTATTTTTCTTTGCTCCTTTTTCTGACTAGAATCGATAGTACTCTTTTGAACAGGAGTGGCAAAAGCTGTTGCCATCCTCGTCTTGCTTTGGAGGGCACGTATCTTCACTATTAGCTGTGATATGAGTGGTGAGATTGTCGTAGTTGGCCTTTATTGAGTCAAGGAAGATTCTTTCTGTTCTTGTTTTAGCGTTTTTGTCTTGCTGTGAAAGGGTGTTGGATGCCTTTGCTGTGCCGTTGAGGTCACTGCGTAGTTTTTGTCCTGTGATTGAATTTTATATTTAAACCAACCTTGCATTCCTGGATAAATCCCACTGGGGCATGGTATGCGGTCATTTTTGTATGTTGCTAGATTCAGTTTGGTAGTCTTTTGTTGAGGATTTTTGTCTGTGTATATCTGTAAGGGCTACTGATCTGTTGTTTTCTTGTTTTATATTTGTTTTCTTTTTTCTCTTTTTGTAAATTTTTTTTTTTTCCTTCTCCAGGGTTATTGCTGGGCTCGGTGCCTGCACCATGAATCCACCGCTCCTGGAGGCCATTTTTCCCCCCTTTTGTTGCCCTTGTTGTAGCTTCATTGTGGTTATTATTATTGCCCTTGTTGACGCAATTCGTTGTTGGATAGGACAGAGAGAAATGGAGAGAGGAGGGGAAGACAGAGGGGGAGAGAAAGACAGACACCTGCAGACCTGCTTCACCGCCTGTGGAATGACTCCCCTGCAGGTGGGGAGCCGGGGCTCGAACCGGGATCCTTACGCTGGTTCCTGCGCTTTGCGCCACGTGCGCTTAACCCACTGCGCCACCGCCCGACCCCCTCTCTTTTTGTAAATTTTAAAAATATCTTTATTTGCTTATTGGATAGACAGCCACAAATTGAGAGGAGGGGAGAGAGAGAGAGAGACACCTGCAGCACTATTTTACCACTCGTGAAGCTTTCCCCTTGCAGGTGGGGGCGAGGGGCTCAAACCCAGGTCCTTGTGCACTGTAACATGGGCGCTCAACCAGGTGCGCCACCGCCCAGCCCCAGTTTTATCTTTGTTTTCTTTTGGTGCCTGGTACCTGATCTGGTCAGGTAGGGAATTTAGAGTTCTGTGTCTTGACTTACTGGTTTGGGATCTGCCAAATTCTACATTTTGCTGTGATTGTCTATATTCATTTTCTTTTTCTTTTTCTTTTCCAGTGTTAAGCCATGATTGACAAGTGAAATCATTTACAGTTTTCCTTAGAGCTCTGCCTTATTTTTTGTCTTTAATTGAAATGGAATTGACATAACTTTGTATAAATTTAAGATGTACATCAGTGCTGATTTGATACAGTTGTACATTGCAATATGATTATCACCAAAGCCTTAGCCAACCACCCCCATTATGGCACATAATTATGTACCTTTCTTTATGGTGAGAACACTTAAGATCTAGTCTCTTAGCAACTTTGAAGTGTAGAATACAGCATGATTGACTGTAATCACTGTCTTTTGCGTTAGGTCTCTGAACTTAATTTATCTTCTAGTTGCAGGTATGCTCAGCTTTAAAAATATTTATGAGAGGGGCCAAGTGATGGCATACCTGGTTAAGCACTCACATAACAGTACGTAAGGACTCAGGTTCAAGCCCCTGGTCCCCACCTGCATGGGGGAAGCTTCACAAGTGGTGAAGCAGGGCTGCAGGTGTCTATCTCCTCCTCCTCTCTCAGTTTCTCTCTGTTTCGATCCAATAGTAAATAAATAAAAACTATATATGTATTTATTTATTTATTTATGAGAGAGAGGGTGGAGGAAGAGAGATGGAACCAGAGCATCGCCTGCCATGCCATGCATGGCTAGGCTCGGCCCCTGACACCACCTGGAAATACTGCAGCTCTGAGGTGCTTTGCTACTGTGTTATCTCTCCCTCTGTCTCTGCTTTTGTCTGTCTCTCTGAGTGGTGAAGTCAGACATGTGTGAGTTCCTGACTTGTCAGAAAAACATTTTTTCTATCTCCGCAGTAAACATAGGAACATAGGATGGTATTTCATTTCCATTGGCTGTGTACCAAGAAGTAGAGTTGCCAGTGTTTCTGTTTGTCATTTTTATGTGAACCCCCATACCGTGTCTCATGGCGAGTGAACCAGTGTCCCTCCCCACGAACAGTGTGCTGCGGCTTTCTTCGCCACATCCCCATGAACATCTGTTAGCTCGCCCGTCTCCTGAATGGTAGCCATTCTAGCACGTGCTTCACTTCCATTTCCTCTCATATGTTCTCTCTCATCTTTTTATACAGACATTATGGTATCTCCTCAGCTCTGTGTTCTATTTACTGGTTTTGAATAGAAAGAGAAAGAAAGGAGGAGAGGGAGAGACACCTGCAGCCCTGCTTCACCACTCGTGAAGCCTCTCCCACTGCAGGCAGATTCTGGGGAGCTTGAACCCATGACCTTGTGCACTGTGATTTGCACATTCAATCAGGGGCATCTCCACCTGGCTCCCTTGTTTTCTCTCAAGAGAAAAACCTTTATATCTTGACACATCTCGCCTCTTATAGCTACTGTCCGTTTTATTGCCTGTATCTGCTAAATATTTCATATATGTCAGCTAGTTTAATTTTAACAACTTTGAGTGAAATACGATTTCAGAGCTCCCATAAGAGAGGAAATGGAGGCTTTAGAGAAATGAAGCAAGTTGCGGACAGGTTGGTAGCGGAGTTGAGATCGGAGCCCACCACTCTTGGGCATCAGCAGCAGGGGGTGGAAAGGGAGCGTGCGTTTCAGGTGGCGGTGACTGCACTAGATGCTAGTGAAAGCAAGCAAACGAGCAGGAGTGGCGCTTTCTTGCAGTACTCAGTGCCAGGTGTACATACTAACTAACAGAACTAGTTCCAGTCCCCAGAGCACTAGTTAGTCCTATTTGGAAGAGTAAGACTGAAGTGACTAGAAAACGAGCATTGTTTAATTAGAGGCCAAGGGTGAGTTGGAAATGAGTGGAGGCTGAGTTTGTAAGAGTTGGGAAAAAATCATGAAAGAAGTAATTGTGTTAAGCCTCAAAAGAGTAAAATTTACAAGAGTGACTTAGCAAACTAGGTTTCAAGGCAGCCTTGTGCCGGGCAAGTCACTCAGACTCTCTGGCCCTTGATTTCTTCGAGATTCAAATGGGAATGCTAACGGTTCTGTTTCTGGGCAGCAGGTCTTAAGGGATCATTGTCTTGAGCACTTTGTAAAACAAGAGTGTACTCCTGTCATTGTGATGGAGTTCTTCTTCTTCTTCTTTTAATATTTATTTACTTGTTTATTCTTTTTTATTGTTAGTTATTCTTGTTGTTGGATAGGAAAGAGAGAAATGGAGAGAGGAAGGGAAGGCAGAGGGGGAGAGAAAGACAGACACCTGCAGACCTGCTTCACCAACTGAAGTGATTCCCCTGCAGGTGGGGAGCCGGGGGCTTGAACTGGGATCCTTGCACTGGTCCTTTCACTTAACCCGCTGCACTACCGCCTGACTCCCGTCATTACTCTTTTTATATACACTTTTTTTCCTGAACTGTTTGACACTAATTTGAAGAAAAGGTTTAGCCTGAGACTAATTTAGAGAAAATTTAATTTTGCTTAGTTATTACAGTACCATTATCAAAATTGATGTAGTAATGCTGGTTGACAAGGCTGTATGTGTCAGGAGTGCAGTCTCACACCTCTTCAGAGTAAGTCTTAGCAGATCAAGCCTGCCACCCAAAGTACTAGGACAATCTTAATTATGTTAAGAAATCTTATTCAGGTTTCTCTTGTCGTCCCAAAGCCTATTAGAGCAAATATATATATTTTCCTGGACAGGAATCAACTCAAGCGCTTTATTTAGTTTGCACTTCGTTTTCATGTTTGCTTAGTCACATGCATTTTGGAACAGTTTTTTTTTCAGTTTCTCTTTCAAACCCTTGATGTTTTACTCTTGGGAGAGCTTTGAGACCACTTTGCTGCCTTGTTTGTCCTCAAAGTTCTGTATTGGTGAATTCCTCTTTAGTTGATATTCTGATGTAAGATGCGTATTCTTTTACCCTGTTCATTCGTTCATTCATTCATGTATTAGTAGGAACTCTTAGGTTCTTCATTTTTTTTACACGTTTTTTTTTTCTTAATGTTATTTATTTATTTATATTAGATAGAGACAAACTGAGAAGGGAGGGGGTGATAGTGAGGGAAAGAGACAGAGAGACACCTGCAGTTCTGCTTCACCACTTGTGAAGCTTTCTCCCTGCAGGTGGGGACCCGGGGGCTCGAACTGGGATCCTTGCACTTTGTACTATGTGCACTTAACCCAGTGTGCTACTGCTTGGTCCCCAGGGTTGTGCTTTTTTTTTTTTTTTTAAATTCTCTTTTGTTGCCCTTGTTTTATTGTTGTTATCATTGTTGGATAGGACAGAAAGAAATGGAGATGGGAGGGGAAGATGGGGGTGGGGGGAGAAAGACAGACACCTGCAGACCTGCTTCACCGCCTGTGAAGTGACTCCCCTGCAGGTGGGGAGCCGGGGGCTCGAACCGGGATCCTTACGCCGGTCCTTGTGCTTTTCACCCGACTCCCCAGGGTTGTACTTCTTTATTAGCTCTCTTTTATTTTTCGGATTATGTGTTCTATGGAAAACACCCTTGGGGACCAGGAGGTGGTGCACTTGGTTAAGCGCACGCACTGCAGTGTGCAAGGACCTGGATTTAAGCCCCTGGTCCCCACCTGCAGGGAGGAAAGTTTCACGAGTGGTGAAGCAGGGCTGTAGGGGTGTCTCTGTCTCTCACCCTCTCTACCTCCCTCACCCCTCTCAATTTCTCTCTCTCTCTGCAATAATAAATAAAGGTCAAAATATAAATATATGTACATATAAAAGAAAATAATGTTTGAGCTAAGCTTCCTGCCCCCCTTTTCCCCTGCTAGAGGCAGAGAGAAGTTGAGAGGAAAGGGGGAGGGAAAGAGACGCCTGCAGCTCTGCCTCACCACTCGTGAAGCTTCCCTCTGCAGGTGGGTGTCAGCAGCTTGAACGTAGGTCCTTGCACATGGCCACACAGGAGCTCTGCCTGCTGCACCACCGCCCCACCCTATGACTTGCATTTTTAAAGAGATCCAGAATCTGCCACCTGAATTCTCATTGTGACCTCTCAGACCCTGTTTTCTTACTTTCACATTACTTAACTAAAATTTCAGAGCTAGGGTCTCCCACATGCATGGCTTCTTGACTCTGGAAAACATTTTTTTTTCTTTATAGATTTTATTTATGAGAAAGATAGGAAGAGAGAGAGAACCAGACATCACTCTGGTACATGTGCTGCCGGGGATCGAACTCGGGACTTCATGCTTGAGAGTCCAAAGCTTTATCACTGCGCCACCTCCTCGACCACCTTTCTTTCTTTAAATATTTATTTAATCCCTTTTGTTGCCCTTGTTGTTTTGTTGTTGTAGTTATTGTTGTTACTGATATCGTCGTTGTTGGATAGGACAGAGAGAAATGGAGAGAGGAGGGGAAGACAGAGGGGGGAGAGAAAGACAGACACCTGCAGACCTGCTTCACCGCCTGGGAAGCGACTCCCCTGCAGATGGGGAGTCAGGGGCTCGAATGGGATCCTTCTGCCGGTCCTGCGCTTAACCTGCTGCGCTACTGCCCGACTCCCTGGGCAACTGTTTTCACTGAGCAAGACAGAGGGAGAGAGATCACACAGCACTGGACATTTTCTTTAACGCCATGGTCCCAGGACTTGAACCTGGACACTCCTCTCCTTCCACCATCCCCATCGCTCAGTGTCACTTTCTTGAGGGAATGTCCATTAACAGGGTTGTTGTGACGGCTTCACCTTTGGACATTCCCCCAAGGTAGGTATCTGTGAATCTCCCCCTCCTGCACCACAGGACTCGGCCTCCCTTTGTCCTTAGAGCAGGGAGGCCAGCCCTGGTTCTTCTGCCCCGCCTGGGCTCAGCAGTCGGCTTATGCCATATTGCTCAAGCACTGCCTAATTTTTAGCAAGATTCTGCCGCCACTCTGCCTCCTCTTCTCTTTCCCCCTCATTTTCTTGTCACAAATAAGGACTTTATTAGTGTCTGTTTTGAGTTTCTTTATGCAAATGAAAACGTGGATATATGTGTATATGTACTGAAGCTTTGGGCCTTTTCCCCCCATTTCCTTCCCCTCCGCTAACCCCACGCCTTCCAGACCCTTTGACACCAGGACATGGAGACGTTTACCGGCTTATTCTGGCACGTTATTCGATGGTGTGGGTCAGTCAAGTTCTGCTGAGCCACTTCAGTACTTGTGGAACTAAACAACTAACCCGACCCTCTTGTGTCGGCCTCTCTATATCACTGCCACGGTCCGTCCGTCCTTCCTTCCTTTCTCTCTCTCTCTTTTTGTAAGATTTATTCATATCTGAGAGAAAGAGGGAAAGAGGTTGATTTTCATGGAACCAGTGGGACCCAGAGCACTACTCTGGTTCATGGAGTGCCAGGATTGAGCTGAGACTCGAAAGCCCTGCACTCTACCAGTTGGGGTTTCCCTAGGTATCAAAGGGGCTTTTTAACATTATTAACTTAATTTTTTTTTTAAATCAGAGCACTGCTCAGCTCTGGTTTGTGGTGGTGGTGGTGGGGTTGAACCTGGGACTTGGGACCCGCAAGTGTGAGAGTGTCTGCAGAACCAGTATGCTATAATCTCCCCCGGCCTAAAGGTACTTTTTCCCAATCCAAACCCAGTTCCACTCCTAACCTATTTTTGCTGCAGTTGAGTTTCCATCTCTACCATCTGGTAAAGTTGTAGTTTTGAAGGTTTCCAGTGACTTCCTATTGTGTAGTGCCAGACTGGTGATTAATTTAGGTGTAGGAGGGCAAAAAAAAAACCCAAAAAACAAGAAGGTTGGCAAACAGAAAAAGGAGAAGCAGAAAGGGTGGGAGAAAATAGAAATGTGTAAGGGAAATGTAAGAGAGAGCTGCATTTTCCCTTTCCTTTGCAAAAGATGTGAGATGTATTTCCTGACTAGTCTGTGACCTAACTCGCCTCTGTGAGTGAGGGTGGGCAGGCCTTGCACACAGGCTGGAGAAAGACAGAAACACCTCTTTGTCTTAGTAGTAACATCTCTGATAACAGAGCCTCCATTTACATTTTTTTTCTTAATTTCTAAAATGCTAACTTTTTTCACCAGTACTAGAAAAGCCTCTCCTGCTCCTTGAAGCCTTTCCTACCTGTGGTAGGTCCTGCCATCTCTTACTGTCTTGGACTTGCTGACAGCCTCTTTCAGTTAATGTGCTTATTCCCTTATTCCAAGTGTTCCCACAAAACTGTGGTTTAAATCTTTCCCCTCTCCTCCTCCTCTTTCTTTTTATCTTTATTTATTGGATAGAGACAGCCAGAAATCAAGAAGGTAGGGGGAGTTAGGGAGAAAGAAAGAGCCCTGCTTCACCACTCGAAAAGCTTTCCCCCTGCAGGTGGGGACCCAGGGCTTGAACCCAGATTCTTGTGCACTCAGCCAGGTGCTTCATCACTTATGAAGCTCCCCCCCCCACAGGTGGGGACCGGGGGCTTGAACCTGGGCCCTTGTGCACTGTAACAGGTGCGCTCAATCAGGTGCACCACCACTCGACCCCAATTTTTTTTTTTTAATCTTATTTTCTAACAAGTTCTTCTGGGGTTAGGTGAGTTGCTTGAGTTATGGGAATCCCTGAACAAATGTGCGTAGGTTACTACTGAGTAACTGCTGAAGTGGAGAATCGATTCACCCAGTATTTTGGGGACCTGTTCTTCTTTCCCTTTTATTTTAAATAATATAACAATTGGGCACATTTTTTACACCAGAGCACTGTTCAGCTCTGGCTGTGGAGGTGTGAGGGATTGAAGCTGAGACTTCGGAGCCCTAGGCATGGAAGTCTTTTTGCGGAACAATTAGACTCACCTCTCCTACCCTCCCCTTTGTTTCTTTACAGTGAAAAATAGATACTTAAAAAAAAAAAAAAAAACAAACAAGAGCACTGCTCAGCTGTGGCTTGTGTAGTGCTGGCGATTGCCCCTGGAGTCTGTGGTGCCTCAGACATGAAAGTCGGCTGCTATTGTTGGCACTGTCCCCTAGGCCCCAAATAGAAACTTTCTGGTTGACTTTCTTTTTCTAACAAATACTCTGGGCTGTAACTTGTTTGTTTCCTTTCCTCCCCTTCCCCTCAGCAGTGTGACCTAGAGTTGTTCTTTGTGTGAAGAACTGCTGGGGGATGTGGGGCTGGGAGATAACACGGGAGAGCACACAGCTGCCATGTGCAAGGACTCAGGCTCGAGCTCCTGGCCACCACGTGGGGCCACCAGTCACCAGTCCTGGGGAAGGGCCGCGGACGCTGGAGAGGTGTTGTGCTGTTTGTCCTTCTGTCTCTCACGCTGTGTGGGCAGCAAGGAGTCTTCTTGTACTAGCACTTTACTACACTCTAAGACCCGTTCTGAAGAATGGGGTGACTGGCTGGTAAAGGTGTGGCTTCAGTTATTAAACTATCACTACAGTAATTTCCAGAAGTTTTCCAAGAAAGCCTCTTAAGTTTTCATTCTCGCTGGCATCTTTGGATATTTTTGCCAATAAAATTGGTGAAAAATACTAGTATAGCCTTACATTCTCAACTTACCTTTATTGGGAATAAAAACCAACTATTGAAAAATAGTGAGGGCCAGATGGTGGTGCACCCAGTTGAGTATATATGGCACCTTGCAAGAGGATCCCAGGTCAAATCCCCACTCCTGTCTGCAGAGGGGAAGTTAGCCAGCAGTGAAGCGGTGTTGCGGGTGTCTCTCTCTCTCTCCCTGTCTTCCTCTCCCTTCCCAATTTCTCTCCATCCTATCAAATCAAAGAAAAAAACTTAGGTAAAAATACACTGAGTGAGTGGGTCATCATTATGATTCTTATCAGCAAATCAGAAGACAAAAATGGCTAACTATTTCCAGTTGGCTTTTTGAAGGAGGAGACATGGGGAAAATGTGCTTAGCCGGCTGTCGTGATAGTGTCGAAGAGATTACAGCTGTGTGGCCAGGGTTGGTGGGTCATGTTCCTGGTCCCCGCCTGCAGGGGCAGGTCCTGCAAGCAGTGGGGCAGTGCTGCAAGTGTCTCTCCTTTCTGTTTCTCGCCTCTGTTTAAAGAAAAAGACAAAAAAAAAAAAAAAAAAAAAAAAAAAAACCATGGGGGTTGGGTGGTAGCGCAGTGGGTTAAGCGCAAAGCATGAGGACCAGCATAAGGATCCTAGTTTGAGACCCTGGCTCCTCACCTGCGGGGGGGGGGGGGACACGACACTTCACAAGCGGTGAAGCAAGTCTGCAGGTGTCTTTCTTGCCCCCTCTCTGTCTTCCCCATCTCTTTCGATTTCTCTTTGTCCTATCCAACAACAGTGACACCAGTAACAATAATAATCACAACCACAACCGTGATAAAACAACCAGGGCAACAAAAGGGGAAAAAATAGCCTCCAGGAGCAGTGGATTTGTGGTGCAGGCACTGGGCCCCAGCAATAACCCTGGGGGCAAAAAAAAAAGGATCATTGGAGCCATGCAGATAGAACCCCAGCACTAACTCTGGTGGCGACTCTGCTGCGCACGTGGGCCAGGGCGGGAAGCATCACACATCTTTTAAGTACTAAGGAGACCATTTTAGGGCCAGTTAAACACTTGTCATCCTCATCAAAAACCCTCAAAGTGAAGTTTGACAAGGGAGAAAAAAATTTCCAGGTAAATAGTAAGGAAAGATCCTTTAGGGTAAAATTATAGTTAAATAGAACAAACTTAAGGATGTGTCTGTAATTCACATGAGAGCACAAAGGGCAAATGTCAAAGACCCCTGAGTTTTCTGCGTAAGAAGTGCCCATACTAACTTGGCAGAAGAAGAGTAAATAGTCTTCCAGGCGACGCTGAGATTCGGTGAGAAGGGCTTGTGTTTTAGACATTCGAGCCTACTTGAGGAGGCCATGTGTTAAGTAAGCACTTCTCATTCGGTCCTTTAAAAGCTTCTGTGAAGTAGATATGCCCAGGAATTTATCACAACTTTTAATGAGGGGAGGAAAAAACTGAAGTGAGAGAGTATTTGGTGGTAGAGACCAGCTTTTCATAGGTAGCTTGTGTAACTTGATTGCGTTCAGTCACTGATCTTACTCTTTCTCCCTTTTGCTGCGCCTTTTCTGATCCCTGACTTCGCTGGGACTGTGCTATGACTTTGTTTCTCCCCCATCGCATCCCTCACAGAATGTGAAAAGAGTGAGTCAGAGTTACAGTTGGCTCAAATCTGTTTTGTTACTCTAGTCACCACATGGCAGTTCTACTTGGAATAAAATGACAATATAGCAAGTTACTATCTCTTTCCACTTGGAACAGATTCAAGCTTACATCGACTTAGCTTGACCAAAATAGCGTCGGCGTCGGTACGTTATGTCTCTCCTTTTGTTGCTAGCTGTTTCCCTGCATCTCCTTTCTGTCTCATCGCAAAGTCGACATAAGTTTTGTGTCACCTCACTGCAGCACCCCTCCAGAGCCCCTTCTGACTTCTTCTTAAAGACTTGAAAATCCTTCTTTCTTTCTTTCTTTCTTTCTTTCTTTCTTTCTTTCTTTCTTTCTTTCTTTCTTTCTTTCTTTCCTTCTTTCTTTCTTTCTTTCTTTCTTTCTTATTTATTCCCTTTTGTTGCCCTTGTTGTTTTAGTGTTGTAGTTATGATTGATGTCGTCGTTGTTGGATAGGACAGAGAGAAATGGAGAGAGATGGGGAACGCAGAGAAGGGGAGAGAAAGACAGACACCTGCAGACCTGCTTCACCGCCTGTGAAGCGACTCCCCTGCATGTGGGGAGCCGGGGGCTCGAACCGGAATCCTATGCTGGTCCTTGGGCTTTGTGCCTTTGCGCCACCTGCGCTTAAAATGCTGCGTCTTTTTTCTGTTTTTTAAAAAGAGTTTATTACGGGTAGAGATTGAAAAATCAAGAGGGGAGGTGATAGAAAAAGAGAGATGCCTTAAGCCCTGCTTCACCACTTGTGAAGCTTCCCCTGCAGCTGGGGACTAGGGGCTTGAGCCCCGCCCCTTGCATTTTTTAATGAGACCCCAGAGTGCCACTTCACATTCATGATGAGCCTTCCTGAGACAATTAGCAACTCAATTTTTGTGCATTGATTTTTCTGCAAGGTTCTGGTAAATTTTGGTTGTTTGTTGGTACTGTGAATACAGGTCTAGGCTCTAGACTTTTTCAGATAATTGAAGTGAAACACTCCAATGGTTTCCTTAAAACTTTGGTGTTGGTGAAAATAATTTCTCCCTAATTTTCTGTAGATTTCCTTTCCTTTCAGTCTCTTCGCTCTTTCGAAAACCAGAGCACCGCTCGGTTTTGGTTGTTGTATCTGTTTTGTTTGTTTGTTTAATTTAGGTGAGAGATACAGATTGTGAGACCAGACTAGAGCACTGCTCAGCTCTGGCTTATGGTGGAGCTGGAGATGGAACCTGGTGCCTTAGAGCCTGAGGCATGAAAGTCCTTTGCAGAGCCATTTTCTGTCTCCCCAGCCCTCCTTCTCTTGAATGCAGAGCTGATGCTGAGCTGTGTGAGTGAGGAGTATTGGTTGACAGGCTTCACTGAAGGGTGTGATGCAGGGAACCAACAGCTGTTTCCAGTAAGAAAGTTATTCCTCAGTCAGGGGATGCTGTTTGCACGATTGTGTTTGTCTCAGGTACAAATCCACGTCTCCCACAGAAAGATTTCTGTCTGAGGCACCAAACCTGTTGCAGGAGCTGCCTCAGCTCCCTCTTGTCAGAGGTGTAGGAGTGTCTTTGTAGGGTCTTCATTTCGGTTGTAGAGTGGACTCAAATGCTGCTCCTGCTGTGGCCATGGAGGCCTGAGGTCGAAGTGATGAGAGTCAAGTAGCTGTGGCCTTTGGGTCCCTCAGCCCTTCCTGCTCCATGCCTATTTTTGCTACCTCTGGCCTTCTCAGAGACTACAGTCCGCCGGAGCACCGCACATCCAGCCCGTTACACTTGCTCTCGTGTGTCTTCTTGAATTGTAACTTCCTTTGCTCTTGTTTATTCATCAGCTTTGTTATCTGACCGCTTGTGTCCCTGTGGTAGTCTGGGAAGGAGAAAACCACATTTGCCCAGTCTTAGCATTTTGAGATCCCGAATGAGAGATTCTGTTGACAACTTGAAGCCTTTGTAATTCTAAGAATTAAAACAAACCCACACATTGAGTGTTAGTGATGGTTTGCCAAGCATTGATAGAATAGCTTGGAATGTTTGTAGACTGAAAAATGCTGTTGAAATACAAGTCACTTATTTATCAATAACTTGTGTTCCCAAAACAGCTGTAAAGCCTTTTAGATTAAGGAAAGTCAAAGTTCCCCACCTGGGGGCGGCGGTGGTGGTGGTGGTGGGGGGTTCCAGCACTGCCTGCTTAAGGCCGCTGATGATTGGGGCCAGAATCAAGGTAACTGACTCAGTGTTCGCACTGCTCACATTCTAGAATCAGAGAGAGCTGCTTGTTTCCTAGTATGAAACCTGATTATTTGGGGTTGTTTTCTTCGATATGATAAGATAAAAGTTCTACTTCTCTTGACCTCCTAAAGAACTTTGTAGTGTCCATATATTCTGATTTAGGTCGTGTTTTAGCTCAGTGAATGATAAAAGAGTAATTCACTTTGCTGTTACTAGTAAAAATAAAATGTAATATTTTAATTTTTTGATGCATTTTGGGAACGTTAATTACAACTGTGTGGTTCAGGGATTTAGTGCAAGAAGAAGAACAGTTGATGGAAGAAAAGAAAAAGAAAAAAGACGACAAGAAAAAGAAGGAAGCTGCTCAAAAGAAGGTAGTATATGTATAACTATTCCGAGAAGTGAAAATGTTGCTTTTATTGGCTTTTCAGGTGTTTGATTTACTGCCTCCACATCAGTGGAGATTTACATTCACATTTAATGTCTCTGTATATGCATGTATAGTAACTTGCCACCTGTGAAATTTATTGCTTAGCTATTTAATTGTGCCAGTCGTTGTCCCCCTCCCAGGTAAGTACTTTATGCAGCCCTTTTCACCTTCCAGTTAGCTGTTGCTGGACTTTCATTCTACATCATGGTCGCTTGGAGTAAGTTTGAATCTGGCTCTCCACACAGCACACAGAATGATGTGGCCTTATTTGCCTCCTCTGGGCCCTAGGCTCCTTATGCTCTGTGAAAGAAGTGAATAATTAGAAGAAGCAGTGTAACCCATCAGAATGCACGTAGGAGGAAATAAAGTGTCCATTTCCCTCCTTTTTTGTTCAGTACCTGGACTGTTTTTGTTTCATTTGCAGTTTCCATTAGGGTGTTTAAAAATAAGGGCAGACAATTCTGTCCATAGTTATAAATGCAAATTAATGCTAAAGACTGACACAAGTTAAGTAAGTTGGGCACTCTTATTACTGTAGTCGAGTTCCTGTGTTCTAGTGAGAAATTGGGCTTTAGGCCCCCTGTATGCCAGGCACTGTGCTGGAACCTGGATACAGACTGCGGCGGCACATCCCTCTACAGATCACTTAAAAGCACAGCTTACAGAAGATGTTAACACAGAGAGAAGTGCTTGACTCAGCCTGAAAGGGGACAGGTAACTTTCCTTAGTCTAGACAGGAAGGAAGGAGCAGAAGGCGTCTCTGCTCCTTTAGATTGTCCAGGTTAAAGAATGGCCTTTGAGAGAAGGGTGTAACTGAGTGAGTGAAGTTGCTGGTAGCTGGGGACACTTGAGAATTTTGGCCTTCGGGTCTTGGAGAAACACTTGGGGTGTTTTAGGGTAGTGATAGAACTCCGCCCTTCAGAACCTTGACCTCAGCATTGTTTAGTTGGATTGGCATGGGTAAAGACTTAAGACTGAGTTAGCCGTGAGGTACGATCAAAAGAGTCCATACAGTTTATTGAAAAGCTCTGAGGATAATTGACTTAGGGGTTCCAGATTGAGTAACTCAACTCCTGTGTGGAGGTTTCACTTTACATAGGGTTTGTTAATAATCTGGCTTCAGGGCTCCATGGAGGATGGAACCTGGATAAGGGGGTTGCTGTGCATTTTTGTGAGCAATTACTTCAATTAAGGCAAATAAAGGAGGAAGATGTAGTTCAGTTCTGAACTTACAGCGTCATCATCTGGTATTGGAGACTTGTAGAGTATAGAGTAAGAGTGCTCCCAATTCCGTTACTGTAGCCTGGATGTTCTTAGAAGTGACTAGGAAGAGATTTGCTGATAGCCGTTTTTATGGCTGGAATAGAGTTTTGGCATAGACACAGTGATGTTTTAGGTCTCTGCCAGAGACTTACTGATACCAGATTTTATTTGCAATCTGATCAGTCTTTGTTATGAAAAAGATTTGTCACCTATAGTTTTCAGAGGTCTGGAGAAGACTTACCAGAATCTTTCTTGTTCCATGATGTGAAGGACTTATTTAATGAAAAGAATTTCTAAGAAGCTTTGAGAGTTGTTTTCTTGTTGAGGAGGCTTGGGTCTGCTTTACAGTCAGTAGTCTGTCGAGCATTTGAGTGTTGTCTGAGGCTGTTGACTCTTTAGAGAAGTTCACGGTTCAACTGTTAAGTCAGTATCTATGTGAAATGGCTGGAGAAGCAATATATGATGAAGTTCGTTTATTTGAAATTGACCGAGAAAATGCTAAGAAAAAGAAGGGGACAGTTAAGTGAGTGTTTCAGTTATCACAGATTTTTAAAAATATGTAACTTGAGTATAATTTTTAAATTGTAACAGTTTCATCTAATGACTCAGATCGCTAAAGTTCATCTTTATGTTCTCTGCATGTAGTCAAAATCCAAACGTGGGGCTGGGAAGATAGCATAATGGTTATGTAAAGAGACTTTGTCATGCCTGAGACTCCACAAAGTTCTAGGCTCCATCCCCCACACCACAAGTCAGAGCTCAACTATGCTCTGATGAAAAAGAAAAGAAAAGAACAGAACCCAAATGCAATCGTTCAACCAAGTCACCAAGTTACTGTTGAATGATGACTGCTATTTAGTTTAACTCCAAATCTGAAACGACAGCTTTCTGTACTCTTGCCCACCTCCATCCCTGCTTCACTTCCATGGTTTTAGTGGTCTCACCCCCAAAATGTCTCACTTAAAGCTGCCATCAGAGGCTTGGAGATGTGAGGAGGTTTTTCTTTTGCCAGATCTTTAGCACTGATAGAGTATTCCTGTATCTCCTGGAAACAGTACTATCTATTGATACATCTGAACATACTACAGTGGAAAGTTTAAAACCACTAACAAATGTTTGGGTAGTACACTAGACTGCCTGCCACTTTAAAGAGGACTCTGGGTTCCAAATACCCAGCCTCCAAATAGCGCACACCGAAATTTAAATGCAGCCCATTTGAAGTAAGAGCAGCTGGTATTTCTGTAGGCTGATACCAAATAGTTCTTACACTAAACAAAACAGTTCCCAAGTTGGCACACGTATAACCCATGTGAAAGATAGTGAGTCACAGGAATTTGCAGGCAAGTTCCCTCGAGCTTGGCTTTTGTCTGTAGTAGGAGCCAACCTGCTGGTGCATCCAGGTAGGCGACAGGCATATACGGAAAGCAGGCAGGCAGGCAGGCCGGCCGGCCGGCCGGCCCTTTTACAGGAAGATGCTAGAGCATAAGCTCACCACACTGAGAAGTCTGCCTGTTTATGTAATCTGTGCATACTTTAAAAAATGATATATTTTTATTTCTGAGAAAGATGCCAGGTACTGTCTGTGCTAATCAGTTCATTTTACAGAGAGTGGACCCAAGCATTAACATTAGCTAACATCAGGGTGGCAGACTAGAAATAGAAATGAAATCTAATTCCTTCAGCAGGTGCTCTCCCAAAACATGGTGCTGTGACTTTTTCCTTTTAATACAGAATGATACCATAGTGGGCGGGGGAGCTAGCCAACAGACTTGCATGCCTGAGGCTATGAGGTATCAGGTTCAGTCCCCCATACTACCATAAGCCAGAGCTGAGCAATGCTCTGGTATGAAGAAATTAATTAATAGAAAATAAAATACAGGATGTTACCATATGCATTTCTTTTTCACAGTGTAAAGGTGAACTTTAAAGCTAGAAATAGAATTTTGTGATGGGTTTTTACAAAGCATTTTTTAGGTCTTTTTGCCATGAATACAGAAGATAGAGATTTAACAGTCCCTAGTAGATACTAGTCTTTTACAGAAGTTTAAACTCAGACCACGAGTTACCTATTAAAAAAAAAAGAGAGAGGGGCCAGGTGGTGGTGCACCTGGTTAAATTCACATTATAATGCGCGAGGACCTGGGTTCAAGCCCCTGGAAAAGCTTCACAAGTGGTTAAGCAGGGCTGCAGGTATCTTTCTGTCTCTTTGCCTCTGTCTCCTCCTCCCCTCAATTTCTGTCTCTATCCATAAATAAGTTTTAAAAACAACTTAAAAAAAAGACAACACAAATTATATAAACAAGATACAAGATACCAGCAAGATTCACTGAAATATTTTTATTATGACTTATTATTTTGCCTTAGCTAACCTTTTTTTTTCCTCCAGTGTTACTGCTTGGGCTTGATGTTTGCACTAAGAATCCATGGCTCCTGCTCCTGGAGGCCACCCCCCCCTTTTTTTTGCCCTTGTTGTCCTTGCTGTTGTTTTTGGATAGGACAGAGAAAAGTAGAAGAGGGGAAGAGAAAGACACCTGCAGACCTGCATCACTGCTTGTGAAGCTCCCCTCTGCAGGCTTGGGGAGCTGGGGGCTCGAACTGAGATCCTCACGCCGGTCCGTGTGCTTTGTGCCATGTGTGTTTAACCTGGTGTGCTACCTCCCGGACCCATCAATTGTTTTTTATAAATACAGTTTACACAAAATTAGCTGATTTCTGTTCTGCTGCAGCCCCGGTATAATAGAGACCAGTGACTGAGTGGCTTTTTAAAGTCTTTATATCCAACAGTCATGGCTGTGCTCTCTCGGTTCTCAGACTAAGAAGATGATCTAGTATAGCACGAGGAGGCTGTTTCTGTATTTAAAGGAAGGGGACCACAGTCATAGCAGTAGGCAACTATTCCCTGTGATTTATTTCCTGGTTCTGCTTTTAGAAGAGACTTGTAGTGGGAATCCTGAGAGAAATGTAGTGAGTAGGAAAAAAGAGGTTGAGAAATAGGTTAATTATAGAGGGATGGGTTAGTTTAACCTTTACTTTAAGCTTGTAATTGTGAGTTCCTAGAAAGCTTGTAAGGAGTGAGGGCTGGAGGGAGGCCACAATACAAATTGAGCTCTTTTGGCTTTGAGTCTTTTAGTCTAACTGCTATGTTAAGAGAGAAACTTTTTTTTTTATTTTAAAAACTAGGTGTGAATTTAAATACTCACTTTGAGCTTAAATGAGATCTGGGTTGCAGAACACTTCCGACTTCTTTGCTCCTTTTGGAAACTTTAGTGTTTGCTCATCTATCTGTCTCCTGCAGATTTGCTCTAAGATCAGGAGTCAGGCCCAGCCAGCTAAGTAGCGACAGTTCTCAAGTAACCTGTAAGCTGCGTGGTGTTGTAGACTGGAGCCTGGGGCATTCTACTCCTCTGGGGCTGCTGGGAGCTCTTTGATAGTCCTGCCCCTTTGTGCAGCCTTGGTGGTTTTTTGTTTGTTTGGTTGGTTTTGGTTTTGTTCTGTTTTTTTTTGTTTGTTGTTAATGGATTTTATTCAGACCTTGGTACTAGACTTGAGTGTTGCTTTCTAAGAAGCCCCAGGGAAGCTCTCTAACCTTAAGTAAGTGACTGGAATCAGACTAGATCTTTTATTTCTGGTATTGGTTTCTAAGTCATTGTAGATTATTAGAAAAAAAGCAAGACTTGGAAATAGGGAGTCAGTTTGAGGTAGGTCATTGCCAAACGAGAGAAAGGACTGAGTCAAAGTATGGGCAGGTGTGGCTAGTGATAACAGCTGCAACAGCTAACATCTGTTTGACTTTTCTATCTACTCAGTGGGCACTGCCCTAAATAAGCTCTTGATATATGCTAAGTGCTTAGAACTTCACGATAATTCTGCAGTAGGCGTTTTATGTTCCTGCCTCAGAGAGGAGGAAACTGAACTTTAGAGAAGTTAACTAATTTTGCCCAAGGTCAGACACAGTTTAAATGGTCCAGGCAGTCTGGTTTCAGGCTCCGTAACCACTGAAGCATGTTTGTAGACATAGGAGTTGGAGCACGCAGGTGGTGGAGAGCGTGACAGGGACACAGCACCCAGCGTGCAGTGTGTCTGCCACTTGTCCCTTGCCTTCTTAACTAAGCTGGAGGCAGTGGTGACTATTGCTTGTGCAGTCACAACTCTACTCTGGTTTGCTTGTTCTTGTTTGTTTTTCCCCCTCAAGAAAAATACCTTCAAACTGGAAATAATTTTCCCAGAATCCTTACATTGTTTTGTACAAGAGACTTTATAACGATACCTCATATCTAAATAATGTTGTATAGTTTTCCCAGAAAAGATCTTTTCCGATTTTGCTGAGTTCATAATAACCCTGAAGGATAAGCAGTACCTTCCACCTACGTGTGAGGGCTTAGAAAGCTGAGACCCAGGAGGTTTAAATGACTAGATCACACAACAGTAAAAAAGAAATCTGCAAGTTCATTTTACTGTGCTTTATGTAATCCAGTGAAGACATTACTGTTTTTACATGATTCATATTAGACATTGCCAAATTGTTAAATAATAGAAACCAGTTAAGTATTATCACAGATCAAATCAAAGTAGCTAATTTCACTTGTGAATGGCCACACGTGGATAGTGGCGATTATTTTGAGTGGTGCAAACAAATGCTTTTAAAAATCACCAGCCTCGGCTGGGGATATAGCATAATGGTTATGCAAAGAGACTCTCATGCCTGAGGCTCTCAAGTCCCAGGTTCAATCCCCCATACCACCATAAGCCAGAGCTGAGCAGTGTTCTGGTTAAAACAAAAACAAAAACAAAAAAAATCACCAGCCTCACTTGGAAAATTATGTAAGAGTTTGGGTAACCTGCTAAGCCCCTGAAGCAACTCATAAAAATGCATTTTAAAGAAGTGGAACTTTTTTTTTTTTATGTCAGTGTTCTGTTTCCTCCTGGTAAACCCCCTTGGGTTCTATATGTAATATTATCTTTTCTGTGTCGGTGAGGTTCTATATGTAATAACATCTTTCCTATGTTGGTGAGGGTTCTTGACAGGCAGACACCTTTGTCTCCTTAACATGGTTCTCTGTAGGTGACAAAATACTGAATGAAGTCAAGCACTGCTCTGAAGCAGAAGAGTTACATGGCTGCTATCCTTTCTGTTCTAAGGCCTAGCATTTTCAATTTTGGGTTTTCGGGGAGAGCTTATTAAAGGCTTCTATGTACAACAACAGTTTCCTTTGGTGGTAAACTGTGAGAAAGCAAAAGCTTCTAGAAGAAAAAAAAACATGCAAAATAATTTTTGTGCTAATTTTTTGACTTCAGAAAATTGTATCTTATTAATTCATGAGTCATCCCTAATAGTGCTTTTTTCTACTATCAGATTTAAAAGATTTCTTCCCCCAAGAAAGCATGCAAGATAGCTGACTAGTCTTCTGCCATTATCTTTCCATCAAGCAAAAAACATTTTATTTGATCCATATAAAGTGAAAGATGCACCCCCATTATTTTACACCTCACTAGCTCTCTAGAACTTCACTAAATAGTCACAGCAAAGGCAGTGCCTGATGCCCATGTGGTTTCAGCTTTAAGGTTTTGCCCTATAATTCTCTATGATCTCTATATATTACCTCTATGTAGTAGTTATATACATACACACAACATACATATATGTGTGTGTGTCTACACCTATATATGATTAGTGTTACATAGCCACAGTAAATAACACAAAATGCTATTTTTGGTAGTGATAATTTTCTAGATGATGACGCAGTCATACAGTCAAATTTGTTAGATTAGATAAAACCAAATTAATAGGAGTCATGCAAGTGGGCTGACTTGTCACTTTTTCCTCCTCTGATTCTGCTAGTAGTTGAATGTGATGAAACAAGATGATTTATCTGGCCCCTGGCAACAGAGATAAGTTTTGTTTTTGTTGAAATTCAGTTCCTACTTCTGTAGGTACAGGTATCAGTCTCACCTCTCCCTCGTTATCCTTGTATTGTTGAGTTTCAGGACGCCCACACAATTGCCTTTTTTTTTTTTTTTTTAAGCTTACCACTTTTTTGTCATTTTTATTTTATTTTTTAACCAGAGCACTTATCAATTCTGGCTTATGGTGGGGTGGGAGATTGAACCTGGGACTTCCCGAGCCTCAGGCAATAGAGTCTCTTTGCAGAACCATTATGCTGTCTCCCTCCCACCCCCACAGTTGTCTTCATCAAAAGTTGTCTTATGCTCAGGGCCTCTGTGTATAAGCACTACTTTCTTTCTGAGGCCCTTGATGAGAAAGGCGCCCATGAGGCAACTGTGCAGACCTCTCTGTGAGGAGATAGCAGACACGGGGGTGCCCCTGGGGGAGCGGGGCGCACGTGGGCTTAGCTTCTGAACACAGCATTAATGGATTTTTCAGAAAATGACACATTCGTTTGAATCTTTTTCTCATTCAGAGATTCCCCCCACAAATTCTTAAAAAGTCAGCACAATAGCATCCCTGCCTGTGAGGAGTGAATTTTCTTACTAATTAACCAAAGTGCTTAGCATGTATGTTTGCTTCAGAGAACTTGTATCACTTGAAAGTAGAATTTTTGTAGGCCATCTAAATATGTCAGAAATGCATTATTAAATTCATTAACTGTAAAGGTGACAGTTACAAAAATGGCTTTAAAAGCTAAGCGGGAAAATGTGCTCCTTTGGAAGTATAAACTGTCATACAGTGTTTGCTTTGTACCTCAAGAAGCACTTCATGCTTTTATTAATGAACAGTGGGGGCACATCTGTGGGAAAAGCTTTCTTTGCATAGCTTCTCCCGTGCAGTTCATCTAAGCGATCAGTTATTTGATGAAAGTGTATGTCTTATATAATGATATGAACATTTTATCATAACAGTCCATATCTCTCCGTTTCATATTTACATTGTTTTTTGTTTGTTTGTTTTTATTTTAGGCCACTGAACAAAAAATCAAAGGTACGTTGTTTAAAGCTATTTTTCTTCTCTTTTCCTTAAAGCAAGGTTGTGGGTATACATTTTATTCATTTCCATAGTGGGGGAGAGAAGAACACGGAATTGGGGACAGATGTCTTCAGTGCCGTGACTCTGGGGCCGTCCTGTGTCTGTTGCCACCTTGTAAAGTGTACTGCCCAGGACCTGCCTTTAATGTCTTCTCGGTTGAGCACATGGACCTCCCTCAGTCTCCTGTCTAAGTCACCTTGTCTGGGGCTCCCTCTCGTGCTCCCACCTACCCCCCAATCATTCCTTGCACTCTGTGCACCACTGACCCTCATCCTTCTAGTATGTAGGTCATGAAATCCACTCTGTCGTCTCTGAGAATGGTAGATTGGTTGGTCATTGTGCCAGATTCAACAGCAGAAGGCTTCAGTGTGATAAGGAGGGAGGATTCTAATCCCTCTCGGGCCACAAGCCAGGAGTTCTTCACGCTACCAGAAGCTAGCTAACTGGAAAATGAAAGGTGCAGAGTTCTCCAGTACCGAGTATGTCAGGCCTAAAGACCTTACATCTTCAGCTATGCTGAAGTAAGCCTCTGCATGTCGTTGGTATGTGCAGTTGCTATGGTCTGTTTGTATACCTGTCAGGATTAAAGTAGCACTTCTTACATGATACTTGAGTAAGAGTGCACAAGGCAGTTAATTGTAGGGTAAACCTTGCTAGAGAAAGAGTGGCCTAGCAGGCATACCCAAAGACAGTCTTACATAATGTGACTTGGTAAAAGTAAAGACGCTCAAGTTGACCTGGGGCAGAGGAGTGATGATTAAACTAAAATCGTTGTGATTTAAGGAAGGTCTTGAAATTATTATGAGTCTCAAGGAAGCAGTCACAGAATGAGGATGACAGAGGTGTTGAGTTCTACTGAAGTGATGCTGTGAGCTTATATGCAGCTATGGCAAGCCCAGAGCACAGACTTCTCAGGGAGAAGTGGGCAGGGCTGAAGGGTTTTTCTTCAGGGGATCAGGTTAAAAGAGGGAACTTAGATGCTCTGTGTATATCAGCCACTGAAAAATTAAGCATAGATATGACACTTTATAAAATATTTTTAAATGGTTTCTTTTTAAATTTTTTAATATTTATTTATTTTCCCTTTTGTTGTCCTTGGTGTTTCTTTTTTTTTTTTTTTATTGTTTTATTGCTGTCGTTTTTGGATAAGACAGAGAGAAATCAAAGAGAGGGGGAGAGAAAGACAGACACCTGCAGACCTGCTTCACCAAGCCTGTGAAGCGACTCCCCTGCAGGTGGGGAGCCAGGGGGCTCGAACCGGGATCCTTAACGCCAGTCCTTGCGCTTTGCGCCACCTGCGCTTAACCCGCTGCGCTACCGCCCGACTCCCGACACTTTTTTGTTTGTTGACATAACGGTGTAGCTAATAGAAGAAGGGTATTTGGACAGAAGAGACAGGTGTATGAGAAGCAGGAGCATTTTGAGAACAGGGAGCTGGGAGCATCTGACAGAATACAGACCCAGAGATAGGGGAGCCAGAGTTTTTCATGCTGGCTGTAGAGTGGAGAGTGGGTTTTGAATTGAGAGATCATAAGCAGTACTTCAGGAACATTTGTCAGTTCTGACGGGTCACCAGCAGCTGGAGGAAAGGGGAAGGGACACGCAGCCATGAGGATTTGACCTGAAGTCTTGGCAGTGGAGCTAGGCGGTGGGCGACACGGGTGAGGTGTAACTGACAGGGCTGACAGCTGGTGAGGAGTGGGGGGTGAACATGGATGTCTAAGTAACTAAGACGGGTGTGGAGAGCTGGGGGAGAACAGTGCCAGGCTTAGAAGAAACACGAACCAAATTAACGTTCTTGAAATTCTGCTCCTGCCACCCCCCTTGTTAGGACTATGAAGTTGTTCCTTGTTAAGTGTTGACTCCCAAGACATACCTGAAGGCTGTCCTTAACCTGACCTCTGCTTCCGTCGCTTCTTTACACTCCTGGGAGCTCTCCTAGCGTGTCCATTCCTGCTTCAGTTTCTTATTACTCCAGTCTCACAACCAAGGAGACCTTCGAGTTACCCTAAAACTCTAGATCAATCTAGTGGGCTCGCTCTAACTACCTCCCCAGATTATTCTTAGAATGGTCTGAATCGATTATATTCTGTCTAGATTTTTGACGACCTCGTAGGTATTATTTAATATGGTCCTGTAAGTGCTTACTGTTGTAACCTTTCTAAACGTAATTCACATTTTATAGCTATACCCAACTATGAAGTCTTTGAATCTTGTTGTTAGGGTCTCCAGTATTCTGAGAATCTTGAGAGTGAGCGTAAGAAAGTCACCTCAAGATCGTTATCCTTCTTGTGATGACAGCTTCCCTCATAATTGGCCAGCCGTACTCTGATTCATGAAAATGATTTTTTATTTTCATGCTGTGTAACACTGAAGTGGTTTGCGGTGGTTAGACGTTACAAATTGCAGCTTGTGGGTACAGGTTTGGCATACACAGTTTTGTATTTTTTTTAAACTAAGCTTTTAAACTTGTGGCTAAGTTAATACAGAGTCCCATATATGCCTTACCCACTTTTCCATTATTGACACTTGACATTTCTGTGACACATTACCTTTGCATTAATTGAACTCCAGACTTGATTCAGGTCCCATCAGTTACCCTATTGATTCCTTTCTGTTGTAGAGTCTGCTGCTGAATCCATAGCACACTTGGTTGTCACACCTCCCCCAGTGTCTTTGGGCTCTCTTCACACTGTTTTTCTCTTATTAGCTTTTTGATTTTTTTCAGTTGACTATTAATACTTAGAAAATCAGTTTCTGGACCAGGAGACAGCTCTCCCGGTAGAGCACACACCCTGCATATCTGAAGCCACAGGTTTGAGAGCCCAGCACAGCGTGGAGGGCGAGAGGTGGACGGTCAAATAGTAAATACATATTTTCTTAAATTTTTTAATATTTATTTTTCCCTTTTTGTTGCCCTTGTTTTCTGTTGTTGTTGTTGTGGTTATCGTTGTTGATGTCGTCGTCGTTGTTGGATAGGACAGAGAGAAATGGAGAGAGGAGGGGAAGATGGAGAAGGGGAGAGAAAGATAAGACACCTGCAGACCTGCTTCACTGCTTGTGAAGCAACTCCCCTACAGGTGGGGAGCCGGGATCCTTACGCCGGGCCTTGTGCTTTGTGCCACGTGCGCTTAACCCACTGCGCTACAGCTGGCTCCCAGTAAATATTTGTAAAGGCTATTGAAGAAGTCAGTAGGACTGGCAGTATAGCTTGCCTGGGGGGTGCATGCGCCCTCTGGAGCCTGGCCCCCACCACGTCACAGGAAGTTTTGATGCCGTGGTGTTGTCTTCTCTGTTTCTGCCTCTGTCTCTGTCTCTCTTCTATTTGAGGAAGTCAGCTCAGGGTGATGAAACCTTAGTAGCAGCAATATGGAAAAAATAGTGAAACAGATAAAATAAAAAGCAGCTTACCAGTGATTCAGGACACAGACTGGTCAGGGCCCTCAGAAGCTTCTTAATGTGCTGAGAGCAACCCTGTAACTAGTACATTTTAGAAGTTGACTGGACCTGGGGGAGGGGGCAGGTCAGCAGTCTGCAAAGTCCAGAACTCCATGCTGTCGGCCATTTCAAAATTAGTATTCTAGCAGGACTGCAGCACGGCGAGCTCACAGTGTAGGGCTGCAGCTAATCCCTTGAGCACTGCTGTGACAGCAGCCAGCACTGTGATGGGGAGGCTTACAGAGGAATGCGTTTTGCCTTTTGGTTATGCTGCTGCTGTGTTGTCTCCTTTTCTCTTTGGAAACATCTCTGTAGTTACCTGGGAGACAGAATGGAAAGGTTCAAAACCATTGTCTATGCTTTAATAATAGTGAATGGACAGAAACAGGTCATCTTTGAAAAACATCCAGAAAGACAGATGTTAACAGATCTTATTCCCCTTTGAGCACAAGCAAATACTTTTTTTTTTTTTTAACCTCCAAGATTATTGCTGGGGCTTGGTGCCTGCACCACAAATTTACTGCTCCTGGTGGCCATCTTTTTCCTTTTCCTTTCCTTTCCTTTTTTTTTTTTTTTTAAGATTTTATTTATTTATTCATGAGAAAGACAGGAGGAGAGAGAGAACCAGACATCACTCTGGTACATGTGCTACCAGGGATTGAACTCAGGACCTTGTGCTTGAGAGTCCAGTGCTTTATCCACTGTGCCACTTCCTGGACCACATCTTTTCCCATTTTTGTTGTAGTTGTTACTGTTGTTGGATAGGACAGAGAAATTGAGAGGAAGAGGAGGAGAGAAAGATAGACACCTGCAGACCTGCTTCACCGCTTATGAAACAACCCCACTGCAGGTGGGGAGCCGGGGTCACGAACCAGGATCCTTGCGCTTCATACTATGTACATTTAACCTGCTGTGCTGCCACTTGGCCCTCCACAAATACATTTTTCATAAGTGTCACTGGCATGATTTTGTGAAGCAGCATGGATTGGACAACTTTGTGGTGTGTGTAAAGTAGTTGTTCCTCCCCCCCCAAGGATCATTAGTGGAAGCTTCAATTATCTTTTGAGTGCTGATGACGTTAGCGTAGGAGCTTAGAAGATCATGCAGAAAACTGGTGCTAAGAACTTTTCTACTATTTGTGTATTTATTTATTTGTAAACAAAGTTCAGGTTTCTCCTGAGTCAGACAGACTTGAATTTGAATGTCACTTTCTTAGTTCTTCTCTGACTTGGGCAAGTTCCTTCACCTTTTGGTCTATTTGATTCTGTTAAAAGGGACGAAAGCAGCTGACCTTATGTGCAAACAGAGTAATTTCATATAGGACAGAAATCAGAGGACCTGGCCGAGTAGCAGGTGCTGGATGTATAGCAGGTAGTGTGCTCTTGTAGACACTGGTCAAAACATTTTGTCACAGAACATTGAGTGTGGCTAAGCCACAGCTAGTCCCCTGGCTTTGGAGAGTTTGCTTTGCTTGCTCATGCTTGCTTTTCCTCTAGATGAGAGAGAACATTAATTCATGGTTGCATGTGATTGTAAATTTCAGTTCTGCCATTAGCTTGATATTTTTGACCATGGATAATTTTTTCTGAGCACTAGTTGTCTCAGTTATAAAATGGGGTAATATTTCATGTTCATGGGATCATGGTGAAAAAAGAGAGATGGCAGCCATGTTGCCCAGTATCTGATACCCAGTAAATTTTAGTTTTCACTGAGGGTGTACAGTATCCTAGCAACCTTTCAGCCCCCAGAGCCCACATACTTACACGCTTCCTCTAGTCACTTCAGAATCTCTCCTTATTCAGACTATGATTTGCTTTTTCCTCTCACTGAGAAAAACCCAGCCTGGCCTGGATGAATCACCGTGCAGTGTCTTTGCCATAGTGCAGGGGAAATGTCTCGTAACATGAGAGTGGGTCATGTCATCTCTCTACATTTGGCAGGCTATAATTGGTGCTATATTGCTTTGATTACTATTTAGATCTATGGATAAAATGAAAGTTGTGCTTATTTGTATTTTTTTCCTTTTTACGAACTACCCAGTTCTCGTTCTTTGCCTACTACCAGGAGTTTTTGTTACTTTTTTTTTTTTTTTTTTAGCATTCCAGAGTCTGAAGGTTTGATGCAAAGGTCACCAACAACATGGGATATATATCATGTTTAAAGCTGTCCTGAGGATGGGATACAGAGCAGAAATAGTGAATTTTGCCTGGTCTCAGCCGTCATAGAGGATACACTGCAGATAATGAAAATGTGTGTTCAGAAAAAGGAAAGCAAAGTTAGGTCAAGTTATACTTGTAGCTTTAACTCCTGGTCCTGGGTGACTCTATTAAATACTTCGCTGTATTAGACCTCCAGCCTCACACCAAAACAATACATCTTCTCCTTGGATTAGTGACAGTTGGAGTGGAGAGAACGGGCCCTTTAACTTGCTCTAAAGGACAAATAATTAAGTGCACATGACGCCAAGTGCAAGGACCAGTGTAAGGATCCTGGTTCTAGTCCCCGGCTCCCCACCTTCCGCTTCACAGGCGGTGAAGCAGGCCTGCAGGTGTCTATCCTTCTCTCCCCCTCTGTCTTCCCCTCCTCTCTCCATTTCTCTCTGTCCTATCTAACAACGACTTCAGTAACAACAACTATAATAACTACAACAATAAAACAAGGGCAACAAAAGGGAAATAAAGGTAAAATTAAAAACATAAAATAATTTTCTTCGGTGATTTATCATCATTTCTTTTTGTATAGCGTAGGAGCACTGCCGGCTCTGGCTTATGATGGTGCTGAGGAGTCAAACTGGGATCCTAAAGCCCACAGACACTAAAGTCTTTACATAATCATTACGCTCTCCCCAGCTTTTTACTTAAAAGTAATAAAAATAAAGTTTACTATTTCTGGGACTCATTTCTTATTCCTATTATCACTAGTTGAAACTACATGCTATGTTTGTTTTAAAAATACAAATTCTAGTTCAGTAAATATTTCCCCCCAACAGTTGCCCCAGCACAGTTCTAATTAAAATAATTACCATGTAATCCTAGAGGATTTTAGCAAAACAAATCAGTTCTGGGTTTTTGTTGTTGTTTGTTTTGTTTTGTTTTTTGCCTTCATGTGTTATTGCTGGGGCTCGGTGCCTGCAGTACAAATCCACTGTTCCTGGAGGCTTTCCCCCCCTTCCCTTTTTTGTTGCCATTGTTGTTTATCATTGTAGCTTTTTAATTATTGATTGTTGTTGCTGTACTGGTAAAAGTAAATGGGACATGGAGACGATAGACCAGGAAAGGATGAGAGTAGCCGGTAGGGACCGGAAGTGGAGCTAGGGAGTTAATAGGTTTTTACAAGATTGACGAGGCCTAAGACACAGGAGTGGCATTGGCTCTGGATGCACTTGAATTGTATTCAGGGGGCGACGTGTTGGATCTGTAGCCTGATCAGAGCTAGAGAGGCAGGATCTGAAGGAGATGGTCCCTGCTTGAATACCTGGGCAGGAGGGTGACGAGAGACTCCGTACCTCCCTTGTAGGCAGGCCTTATGTGTTGCCTTGGATTCTCTTGTCTGCTGTGTGTACCTACTCTTTTTCATTCACGTCACCTCTTTTCATTTTACACTTCTCATTACTCCCCACTCCCAATTCCACCTATTGACTAAGTCCTAAATGATTATAGTCCACTTTTTTTTTTTTTTTTTTAAACCAGAGCACTGCTCACCTGGATTATGGTGGTGCAGGAGATTGAACCTGGGACTTTGGAGCCTCAGGTATGAAAGTCACTTTGGATAACTCTTAATGCTATCTGCCCTATAGTCCAAACTTTAATAAACTTCTGGACCAGGCATTTGGTTGCATTCTATAATACAGCTGGTTTCCAAAATTTATCTGCGTCCCCTTGAGTCTCCCTGAGCTTTCTACAGGAGCCACACATTGTTTTCATGATAAGAATTTTTTTTTGTCATGTTAACTTTTATGCTGTCATGAGTGTACATAATGGGGTTTTCTGCGGATATCCCAACAACAAATTGTATGCAGAAGCAGATACAGAAGAAACCTGCCTTCTCGTAAGCCAGAGAGTAGAGATTGTCAGCGCCAGGTGCTGGGTCCACCTCATAGCGCACACATGGTCCCATTCTCAGAGGCCCCAATTCAACCCCTGGACCCCACTTGCGGGCTGCGGGGGCTTCAAGCAGTGGAGCGGCACTGCAGGTGTCTGTCCTCTCCATCTTTCTCTCTCTCATTGTATCTCTGTCTCAACTATATCGGCCAGGAATAATAGTCATGCAGGCATCGAGCCCCAGCAATAACCCTGGTGGCCAAAAAGTAGGCATATTTCTTGCTGTCTTTTTTAAAGAAAAATTAGTTACTTCTCAAGGAACATTGTTTAATATGTCCCTTGTTGTTTTATAGTTGTTGTGCTTATTGTTGTTGTTATTGATGTTGCCATTGTTGGATAGGACAGAGAAAAATGGAGAGAGGAGGGGAAGTCAGACACCTGCAGACCTGCTTCACTGCTTGTGAAGCACTTCCCTGCAGGTGGGGAGCCGGGGGCCTGAACTGGGATCCTTACGCCGGTCCTTGTGCTTTGTGCCACCTGTGCTTAACCTGCTGTGCTACTGCCTGACTCCCAAGGTTTTATTTCTTAATGAATTATTGTTGAAGCTTTTTTTTTTAACTAAATTTTCAGTATGATAAATGTCATTCAATTTAACCTATGTGCATAGAAGATCTTTTGTATTCTTGATACATTTAAAGTCTCAATAAACTTTAAAGGAGTCTGAGACCCAGAAGTTTTTAAAATTGTCTTGTAAAATCAGCACATTGCACACAATTAATATCTCTCTCACTCTGTCATATTCCCCAGACTTATGTTTTCATATTTTGCCAAGTGGTGCCACTGTCTACCCAGAATTTTTCCTCGAGCATTGATTTAACTATATCTTAAAATTTATTACATGTGTGCTTCCACTGTTAATTTCTACACTTTGATATTTATTTCCTCTTCAACTTGAAGTTTATTAACAATAGATTTGTTCACTCGTTTGCTGTCTCTGGTATGATTACATTGTAATCTAGAAATACTGTCTATGTACTTCCTTCCTTCCTTCCTTCTGCTATTTATGGGTTTTGTGTATGTTTTGTAGATGTGGTTATTTAAGCTTTTAATGACTGTTTAACAAGCACATTAAAAAAAACAAACCTGTTACCTGTTTTCAGAGTATATGCTTTTGCTTTTTTCAGTTCTTCACTTTCCCCATTTATTAGTTCATGTGTTGATGCTGTGTGAAGTTCAGTATGTTGAGGATCTTTGCTTTATTTTTTTAGTTTGTTTCTCTTGTCAGTGTGTAGTGTTTTTGTCTACAAGTTAATGCTGCTTTCATTTAAATTTCATCAGCATTTGTTGGGGACATACCTGTCTGTCTACAATTTCCCCGATTTGTGGCAGCTTAAAGAGTTCTTTACTGACAAGTGAATCTAACCCATTTACATTTACTATGGTTGTAGATATTTGGAGGCTTATTCTTGGCAGCTTATATTCCACATTAACCAGATTTTAAAACAATTCACTGCATTTTTGGTGTCTCTTGAGTGGATCAAGTTTTCTTATTGATATTTACTAACATAAACATCATTTTTACACAAACACTGCAACCAAAATTATTTAGTAGTGTGTAACCCAGCAGGTCTCATTTGCGGCCTCTAGCCCCATCTTTGTGCCCTGTCAGCGGCTTTATTCTTCGTTACAACGTCCCATTCTGACACCTCTGATTCTACTCCAGTTATTTAGCTATATAACAGTTACATTCTCTCTAGTGTCTTCTGACCCTGAAAATACTTTTTTAAACCCCATGGTACTTTACTGATGGAAAGACCGCAGCTAACTTGAAATCATGATTGACATGGGGCTTCCGGAAGCACTAGACCTAAATTATTTTTTTAAAGTTTTTATTTATTTATTAATAAGAGGGAGAATCAGACATCACTCTGGTACATGTGCTGCCAGGGATTGAACTCGGGACCTTATGCTTCAGAGTCCAGTGCTTTGTCCACTGTGGCACCTCCAAACCACCATCAATTCTGTTTATTTATTTACTTATTTATTACTGGATAGAGACAGAAATTGAGGGGGGATAGAGAGGGAAAGAGACAGACACCTGCAGCCCTGCTTCACCACTCGTGAAGCTTTCTCCCCCTGCAGGTGCAGACCAGGGACTTGAACCTGGGCCCTTGTGTACTGTAGTGTGTGCACTTAACTAGGCACACCACCACCTGCGCCCCCCCCCCCAATTCTTTGTTAATAAACTTCCAGTTTCCTCCAAGAAGAATGAAGACATTCTAAATAGTAGGTGGATGTTTCTAGCTGTTTAACATACTTCCTCCGAAACTAAAGTCATATTAGCAACTGAGAGGTAAAGATGATGCTGCTGATGCTGATGACAATGACAACTTTTGCCTCCGGGGTTATCGCTGGGGTTTGGTGCCTGCACTACAAATCCACTGCTCCTGGAGGCTATTTTTTTTCCCTTTTGTTGCCCTTGTTTATTGTTACTGCTGCCATTGCTGTTGGATAGGACAGAGAGAAATCAAGAGAGAGGAGGGGAAGACGGGGAGAGAAAGACGGACACCTGCAGACCTGCTTCACCGCTTGTGAAGCGACTCCCCTGCAGGTGGGGAGCCGGGGGCTCGAACCGGGATCCTTACTCAAATCCTCGTGCTTTGCGCCATGTGTGCTTAATTTGTTGTGCTACCGCCCGTCCCCAGTAAAGATTATTTTTAGGAGCCATCGGCGGGACCTTGCTCATCGGTAGAGTGTACAAGATCCTGGTTCAAGGCCCTAGTCCCCAACTGCAGGGGGGTGGGGGCTAGCTTCAGGAATAGTGGAACAGTGTTTCAGATGTCTTTGCCCCCCACCTCTTCTTTTCCTACTTTCTATGAAAGAAAAAGGGGCCAAAATGACTGTTGGGAGTCGTGGAGTTGTGCTGGCACTGAGCCCCAGTGACCAGAACACAAGCAGCATTGGTTAGTGATGGCACTAAGTTCACCAGTGGAACGAAGACAGCAGAGAGTCTCTCCCATATAAGAGGAAGTTGGGTGACTGTTGTTACTGCACAGGTGATCAGTGCTGTAACAGAGTGCCGTAGACATGACAGGAGCTTGATAAATGTATTTTTTATTTGGGCGATAGTTAATAGCTTCTGTTTAAAATATGCAGGAACCAGGTGGGGGTAAATGGCATAATGGTTATCCAAAGAGACTCCAAAGTCCCAGATTCAATCCCCGCATCACCATAAGCCAGAGCTGAGCAGTGCTCTAGTAAAATCAAATAAATCAAATAAAATATGCTAGAACCAAGACAGTACTGTACAGACAAGGAAAAAGACGCAGCTAGCCCAGCGCTCGTGAGTGGTGGAGCTCTTTACAGTTCAGGTCTGGCGCTCTTACTCCTTGCAGGTTTCCTCTAAGTAACCTCACCAGTCACACCTCGTTGTTTCACTTGACTTGCTCATCATCATGTCAGTGGAGAGGCATCAGACTCTCACAGAAGTGTTGAGCTGTTGTAATAAAAGTATGAGGTGGTGCTATGCCAGTCACTGAAAAAACTTAGTCTCTGCTTCTGTAGCTGTGCATTTGGTCTAGTGTAAACATCAGCACATGGAGCTTTTGGATAACTACAAGGCTTGCATGCCACTGTTTTACAGAGGAGCCCAGAGGCTCTGTCAGGTGCCCACAGCTTGTCCAAAGACAAACTACTAAAGGCAGATGGAGCTGAGGTTAGTACCTGGCTTTATATATCACCAAAAGTTCACCGTCAGTGCTTTTAAGAGATCAGCTATATCAACTGTGTCCAAGCATTTCTATCCATTTCCTCCCTCTCTGATCTCTTGTAGAATTCTTGCTTTTCCCTGAAATCCCCATAGTTGTTGAGGGAATACCCCCGGCTTCTCTGGGCAGGTAGTGAGTGAGTCCTCCAGTTTGAATAGTCTCTTAGGTCTCATCTCATTGCCCTTCACGTTTCCTGTCCTGAGGTTTCCTCCTTGCTTCAGATCTTGCATTCAGTGGCCACAGGGCATTGTTGCCTTTTGACTTTTCATAAGAAACCTGGCAGGCTGCTTTTGCCTTTATTCTGATGCCGTCAGCCCGCTGTGTTCCAGTGAAGCATATTAAGAACTGCTGCCAGGGAGTGGGCTTCAGTGTTGTTCTCACTTGATACCCTCCCCATGATATGTCCTCTTGAGTCCCAGCGTCATATGACCAGAGAGGGCTCGCAGACCAGAGTTTCTGAGGAGGAGATGGTGAGCATGAGTTAGGGAGGACCGGTGGTCTCAACACCCAGTGTGCTGGCAGGTAGTCAGCAGAGATACAGTTTGACCCGTGGCTGAGCTCTCTCTTCAGGAGACTTAAGCCAGTGAGTGAGGAAACCCCCACACGCTCCTGTTCCTTTAGGCTTGTTTTTTCATACTGCCTTTTTATTTTGTCTTGTTTCTCACATTGCCTTTTTATTTAAAGATGACTGACCATGGAGGTATACTTTGCTGGCTAATCTTTTCCACCCCTTTTCTTTTGTTGGGATTAGTGCCAGAACAGATAAAGCCCAGTGTAAGCCAGCCTCAGCCTGCCAACTCTAATAACGGCACTTGCACAGCAACCAGCACTAATAATAATGCCAAGCGAGCCACAGCCAACAATCAACAGCAGCAACAACTGCAGCCGCAGCCTCAGCCGCAGCCTCAGCTACAGCCGCAGCCCCAGCCGCAGCCCCAGCCGCAGCCGCAGCCGCAGCAGCCACCACAGGCCTTGCCTCGGTATCCTCGGGAAGTACCACCGCGATTCCGCCACCAGGAACATAAGCAGCTTCTAAAGCGGGGTCAGCATTTTCCTGTCATAGCAGCAAACCTGGGATCTGCTGTGAAAGTGCTAAGCAGCCAGTCAGAAGGCAGCGCTTTACCAAATCAGCAGCCACAGAGTAACGGAGAGGTGGAGAGCAGCAAAAACCAGTCAGGTGAGAGAAGGCATTTCTCCCGAGGCGCTAGCAGCGCGGCCAGCCAATCAGTTCAGTCCACCGCGGCTTTGGGGGGTGTAACCCCTGGTGTCAGGGTTCCAAGATGAGAGGAGTTCACTGTGGGAACTCACGGATGCAGGTCCGTTAAGGACGGTTCAAATGTCTCTTTCAGAAACGATGCCTTCAGTCACTCTCCCTCTAGGTCCTGCCTGTTTGTAAGCAAGCAGCTGATAGGTAAAGTTGCGTGCCCCTTTCCTCAGTTACGTTCAGCAGTTCTCCATTACTGCATTTCATCAGCAACTCTGTGCCTCGTGAGTTGCTCTTCCCACTGTTTTCCAGTAGAGAAAACAGGCCCTCCGACGCAGGAAGTAACTTGTCCACAGTCACTGTCGCCACATGCCAGAAAAAGATGATCATTCATGACAGCGATTTCAGTTACCACTTCAGAATGGCTTTTCTTTTTCTCAGCCCAGTACTGACTGTGAGGCAGTGAATCTAGAATGTGAGTGCAGAGTTCTCAGTCTGTTTCAGCATGTTCTGATAGGTTCTGACAGGTTCTCCCCCTCCCCATAATGGAACTATTGGGAGATGGTGTGTGTCCCTGAAATGAGGAGACTTAAGGTTCCCGCACACACTGAAACACGAGTACACTGGTCCCGAGAGCCAAAAAGGATCTGGATATGAATCCTAGTTCCCCCCATATTCTGGTGTACGTGGCCGTGGGCCAGTCACTCGGCCGCTCCGTGTGCCCGCTGTGCTCTCTGCTGCCCAGGTGGAGTTGCTCGCTCACCTCGGCGCTCTCGTGCACACCAGGACCACTCTGCGCTGTGCTACTCAACAGCTCAGCAGCAGCAGGCAGATCCTGGACTCACAGTACATGCAGTTCCAAAACAGTTTGGCAGCTATGCTGTACTTGGGTGCCATACAGAAAGCGATAGATAAGGAGAAGGAAGACACTGTGAGTTTTCCAGTTGAGGTGGTTGGAGTTGCACATCACTGGAGACACATGGCCGCTCTCCTGGCCGCGTCCCAGCTACTTTCGCAGCTCACCTGCGTAAGCCTGGCCAGGTCTCCTCGTCTTGGTCACTTAACTCATCCGATCCTTTTTGCAATGTTGCTTGCTCAGAGGGTTACGTTGTGAAATACGCTACAACAACACGTCTAGAGCTGAATATAGTGTACACTAAATAAAATGACCTGGTTAAGCCATCCCTGAAACTTTTACATAATATCTCTCTACCTTTCAAGAAGAGTCTGGCTTAGACATACTATATTTAATGCTAGTCAATTAATAAATTGGTTTGAAGTCGATGTGAGAAGTCAGAGCCAGAAGCATAATTTTAAAAATGTGGTTAGGTTACAACCTCAGGAGAGGCTATTTACATGCCTAAGTCTGAGCCACTGAGCGCTGCTTCAAGCTGAGCAACAATGATGAGGCAGGCAGCCCACTAGGCGGGGCTGGGCGGATACACTTGCAAAATGTGTTCAATGTGATTTTTTTTTTCCAGGTTGAGACATGGAAGAGTAAAGCTATTTCTCCTTTTTTCTTTCTCTCTTTTTAATGGAAATGACAGGAATATAAGAACCTTGATTTTCAAAAATAGTTCGAAAATCCAAAATTGTGACAGGCACTGAGAAAGCCCAAAATAAAGGGCTCCAGAAGATAAGGCCTTCCCAAAAATTCTGAGCAGCTGAAAAATAGCACCCATCCATACATCCATCCACCCTTCCTTCTTTTTAGTATACTTTATTTTATTTATAAGAGTTCTGCTCAGCCCTGGCTTCTGGTGGTACTGAGTTTTGAACCTGCTATCTTTGGGTGCTGCAGGTCTGAAGACCTTTCTGCGTAACAATTATGCTTTCTCCCCATCTTGGTCTTCCGCCCCTCCAGAGCTATCACCTGGGTTCAGTGCCTGCACTACAAATCCACTGCTCCTGGAGGCTATTTTTCCCCATGTGTTGCCCTTGTTGTTTATCGTTGTTATTGCTGCTGTCATTGTTGGATAGGACAGAGAGAAATGGAGAGAGGGGAAGACAGAGGGGGAGAGAAAGATAGACACCTGCAGACCTGCTTCACCGCCTGTGAAGCGACACCCCCACACAGATGGGGAGCTGGGGACTCAAACTGGGATCCTTAAGCTGGTCCTCGCACTTCATGTCATATGCGCTTAACCCACTGCGCTACCGCGTGGCCCCTGGGTTTGTTTTTTTAAAAAATATTTATTCCCTTTTGTTGCCCTTGTTGTTTTATTGTTGTAGTTATTGTTGTCGTTGTCGTTGGATAAAACAGAGAGAAATGGAGAGAGGAAGGGAAGACAGAGAGGGAGAGAAAGACAGACACCTGCAGACCTGCTTCACCGCCTGTGAAGCGACTCCCCTGCAGGTGGGGAGCCGGGGCCCGAACCGGGATCTTTATGCCGGTCCTGCGCTTTGCGCCACGTGCGCTTAACCCGCTGCGCCACCGCCCGACTCCCGGGTTTTGTTTTCTAACAGCACTTGGCAAGGGCGAGCTGCTTGGAAGTTGATGTGGAAGTTAAGCTGAAGTTGGAAGGACAGCTGACTGAGACCTGAAGTTAAATCCTCAATCAGAGAATGCAGGTGGTGAAGGCCAAGCACTCTGCAGAAAAAAAAGTGAAGCCACTCCCCTGCAGGTGGGAAGCCAAGGGCTTGAACCTGGATCCTTAACGCTGGTCCTTGAGCTTCACGCCACACACGCTTAACCTGCTGTGCTTCCGCCCGACTCCCACTAGAAACATTTTGAACCTCCTCACTAAAGTATTTGAAATTTGTACATCTAAGATACTCACTTCCCCAGCGATTCTACTTGATATTAGCTGTAAGCATTATGAGACCGGAGCACACACCATATAGTGCCCCTAGACGTCTTTCCATTCTGATGAGACTGAAGTTCGTTTAGGCAAGAGACAAGGGAGCTCACACACTGCTGGTTGGGAGGACTCAGGTTCAAATCCCCACCTGCAAGGATTCAGGAGTGATGAAGCAGAGCTGCAGGTGTCTTTCTTTCCCTCGTCACCCACCTCCCCTTCAAATAAAGGGGGGTGAATTGCCACTGGGAATAGTGGATTCTTCACACAAGCACAGAGCCCCACCCAGTCCCTTACCCCTACTGACATTAAGAGGGAAAGGGGTGGACAGTGAGCATAGATTTAACTATTCGTTGCATATTTAGTAGGGAAGAAGTCAGCGATAACTCCAAGGTTTTATTATTTTACATGTAACCCTCAAGTGTCTTCTTCCAGTTGAGAGCATTAACCCTTCACGTAGAACTGTGTCCGCTCTGCGTGTTGCCCGCTTCTTTGTAGTTTATCTGCTTGAGCGCCGCTGTGCTGCTGTCTGTTGCAGGATAATGTTCAGTCTGCTCTCTGTGTCGTCATTTTTTTCATCTTTGAAAAACTAGCATTTTTGTTTTCAGAATCAAGTTAAATTGTTACATCTTCCTGTCTAAGCAAGAATTCCCTCTTCTTACTCTAAGTTACCTTATTTTTGTGACTGTTAAAACCAGAAACTTTTCCTGTGACTTTTTCTTATTACTCCTGGCACAGATGAAAGCTGTTGATCTTCACGTTTTTCTACTCCCTTCCTTCCTTCCTTCCTTCCTTCCTTCCTTCCATCCATCCATCTTTCTCTTCCACTGCTTCTGCCTCATCTTTTGGTCATTTTCTAGTACTTCCAGTACAGGTAGCACTGCTGATGTCTGTGCCTCCCCTCTTTCTGTCATCACTACAATTTAATTGCAAGTCTATTGCCTTTTCATCAACGTGGGTAGTTTTCTCTTCCATTCCCAATCTAATTCTTTTCCTGCCACATAGAAATAACACACTTGCGTACACAAGTCTTGATAGCAGGTGTTGCCATAGTTCATGAAACGGTTGGATAGCTCCGGGGTGGTTGAAGATTGGACGTGGGACAGGTTGTGTTGGATTTGCTGTGCACAGGAAGGAACCAGGGTGGATCTTTGATTTTAGGAAACATAGTCATCGAGAAAAACTGGTGAAGAGGCAGGAGTGGAGTTTTCCTTTGGGGAGAAGGGTCCTGAGTGAGTATAATCCAGTAGCTGACATTTAGTTTTCGAAAAGTAATAGAGATTTAAAGTATGCACATTGTGTGGTTTGTGAGTTTGTTCTTCATGAGGAAAACATGGTGGAATTAACAAAAGAAAGAAAGGGGAGTTGGGTGGTAGCAGGTGGTGCAAAGCGCAAGGACCGGTGTAAGGATCCTGGTTCAAGCCCCCGGCTCCCCACCTGCAGGGGAGTCGCTTCACAGGCGGTGAAGCAGGTCTGCAGGTGTTTGTCTTTCTCTCCCTCTCTCTGTCTTCCTCTCCTCTCTCCATTTCTTGCTGTCCAATCCAACAATGCCGACAGCAATAATAACTACACCAATAAAACAACAAGGGCAACAAAAGGGAGTAAATATTTTTTTAAAAAACAATTCTTCTTGCTTTGGAGGTAGGACTGGAAAGTAATGGCCATTAACATTAATTAGGAATGATAGTGATCTTCGTTTATTAAACTGGATTGGAGAGATTTTAAAAAGAACCTTTAATTATCAGACATTTAGCCCTCACAGCAACTGTGCTAGGTTGGTATTTTTGTTGTTGCCGCAGCCGAGGAGGGACTAAGGCATAGGGAGCACATGGGGGTCTTGGCTGTGGTCCCTCGTTTAGCAAGTGAGCCACTGTGCCACACTGCCCTTCACAGAGCACTTATTTAAGCCTCACCCTGAGTGGGATGCTTCACGAGCCACTACGTGCTTCGCATTTGGTGTTGAGTTAGCAGTTCATTCACGCAGCAGATATTTACCGAGGAGCTCTTAGCTTGTAGGTACCGCCTTTGGATAGTGTGGTCTTAGGATAACAGTAATGAGCAGGGAGGCCAGACTTTTTGCCTGTGTGGAATTGATAATCAGACGTGCCAAGTTGCTAGCTGGGTTATATCAATGTTCTTGTGACCATACCGCTGGGCGTTGTCGTGGTAGTACTGAGAAGCCACATACATTTATCATATAGCCTACTTCAGAGCCCTCATGAATGTTGTGCTTCTCCTTTCTCGTAGAAACAAACCACAGTGCTTCAGGATCCCATTATGAGAATCTGCAGCGGGGGCCTGTGTCTTCTACAAGTGACTCGAGCGCCGACTGTAAGAATGCTGTTATAAACGACTCACCTGAAAAAGAAGAATGGCCTTCCGTCCCTGGCAGTGATTCCGAGGTGATCTCAGAATGTATGGATGCTGATTCTATTTCTAGTTCGGAATCAGAGAGAAACATTACTATCATGGCTTCAGGGAGCACAGGTGGTGAGAAAGACGGCCTTCGAAATAGCACTGGACTTGGCTCCCAAAACAAGTTTGTGGTTGGCAGCGGCAGCAATAATGTGGGCCACGCAAGTAGTACTGGGCCATGGGGCTTTTCCCATGGAGCCATAATAAGCACATGTCAGGTCTCTGTGGATGCTCCTGAAAGCAAGCCAGAAAGTAGCAACGGTAGAATGAATGCTTGGGGCACTGTAAGTCCTTCATCAAATGGAGGGTTAAATCCAAGCACTTTGAATTCAGCTAGCAACCATGGTGCCTGGCCAGTATTAGAGAGCAGCGGACTCGCCCTGAAAGGGCCTGTAGGGAGTGGTAGTTCTGGCATCAACATTCAGTGTAGTACCCTAGGCCAGATGCCTAACAATCAGAGTATTAACTCTAAAGTGGGGGGTTCTTCTACCCATGGTACTTGGGGAAGCCTTCAGGAAACGTGTGAATCTGAAGTGAGTGGTACACAGAAGGTTTCATTCAGTGGTCAACCTCAAAATATCACCACTGAAATGACTGGACCAAATAACACTACTAACTTTATGACCTCTAGTTTACCAAACTCCGGTTCAGTACAGAATAGCGAACTGCCTAGTAATGCAGGGGCCTGGCGCGTGAGCACAATGAATCATCCTCAGATCCAGGCTCCGTCGGTTATGAATGGCACTTCCCTCTCTCACCTTAGCAACGGAGAGTCCAAAAGCGGAGGCTCTTATGGTACTACGTGGGGTGCCTATGGTTCTAACTACTCTGGAGACAAATGTTCAAGCCCTAACGGCCAAGCTAACGGTGACACTGTGAATGCAACTCTAATGCAGCCTGGCATGAACGGGCCTGTGGGCACTAACTTTCAAGTTAACACAAATAAAGGAGGAAGTGTGTGGGATTCTGGGGCGTCCAACTCCCAGAGTGCATCATGGGGGAGCGGGAATGGTGCAAATTCTGGAGGAAGTCGAAGAGGATGGGGAACCCCTGCACAAAACACTGGCACTAATATACCCAGCGTGGAGTGGAACAAACTGCCTAGCAATCAGCATTCCAATGACAGTGCAAATGGCAATGGTAAGAAGTTTACAAATGGATGGAAATCTACTGAGGAAGAGGATCAGGGTTCTGCCACACCTCAGCTCAACGAGCAGAGCAGCGTGTGGGCCAAGACGGGCGGTCCGGTGGAGAGTGAAGGCAGTACCGAAAGCACTGGACGCCTCGAGGAAAAGGGAGCTGGGGAGAATCAGAGTAGAGACAGAAGGAAAATTGATCAGCACACGCTACTCCAAAGCATCGTAAACAGAACTGACTTAGATCCACGCGTCCTCTCCAACTCTGGGTGGGGCCAGACGCCTATCAAGCAGAATACTGCCTGGGACACGGAAACGTCACCCAGAGGAGAGAGGAAGACTGACAATGGGACAGAGGCCTGGGGTAGCTCTGCAACACAGACCTTTAACTCAGGGGCATGTGTAGAGAAAACTAGCCCTAGTAGTAACGATACCTCATCTGTAGCCGGGTGGGGAGGCCCCAAACCTGCTGTGAGGTGGGGAGATTCCAAAGGCTCAAACTGCCAGGGGGGATGGGAAGATGATTCTGCTGCTACGGGAATGGCCAAGAGCAATCAGTGGGGGAACTGCAAAGAGGAGAAGTCGGCGTGGAGTGACTCGCAAAAGAATAAACAGGGGTGGGGCGACGGGCAGAAATCAAGCCAGGGCTGGTCTGTTTCTGCCGGCGACGGCTGGGGAGAACCGTCCAGAAGTAACCATTGGGGTGAGACCAACAAGAAGTCGAGTTCAGGAGGGAGCGACAGTGACAGGTCCGTGTCCGGTTGGAATGAACTTGGTAAAACTAGTTCTTTTACTTGGGGAAATAATATAAATCCAAATAATTCATCAGGATGGGATGAGTCTTCTTCTAAACCGAATCCTTCCCAGGGGTGGGGGGAGCCTCCAAAGTCTAATCAGTCTCTAGGTTGGGGAGATTCGTCAAAGCCAGTCAGTTCTCCAGACTGGAACAAGCAACAAGACATCGTTGGGTCTTGGGGAATCCCGCCAGCTTCGAGCAAGCCTCCGGGCACCGGGTGGCTGGGGGGACCTATCCCAGCTCCAACGAAAGAGGAGCCCACAGGCTGGGAGGAGCCCTCCCCGGAATCCGTCCGTCGCAAAATGGAGATTGACGATGGGACTTCAGCTTGGGGAGACCCGAGCAAGTACAACTACAAAAACGTGAACATGTGGAACAAAAACGTCCCAAATGGCAGCGGCCGTTCCGACCAGCAGGCACAGGGACACCCGTCGCTACCTTCTGCAAGTGCCATCTCAAACCAAGAGGCCAGCGGCGCATCTGGTGAGTTCTCTTTTCTGGGGGCTGATGGTAGAACACAGTACTCTATGGCAGCGCTCTGTGTCTTGTTTCCATGAACTCTTCCAAGATTTTGAAATGAGTGCCATGTATACATTTGTGATCTAGGGAATGGGCCTGCCTCTGATTTTTTTGGTTCAGTCTATCAGTTGTGCATCCGATCTACTCTGGTTTTCTCTTAGGAATGCTTGAGGATGGAGCCTGGGTGGTGGCACACCCGGCCGGTTAAGCTTACAGAGTACAATGTGCAAGGGCCTGGGTTCGATGCCACACACACACACACACACACACACACACACACACACACACACACACCCTGCATTAGGGATGCCTCAAAAGCAGTGAAGCTGGCTTACAGGTGACTTAACTTTTTCTTTCTGTTTCTCCTCCCCCCCCCTCAATTCCTCTCTGTCTTATGAATAAAATAGAAAGGGGAAAAAAGAAAATATGGCCGCTGGAAGCAGTGGAATGGCAGTGCTGGCCCTGAGCCCCAGTCATAACCCTGGATGCAAAAAAAAAAAAAATCTATATATATTAGAAGGGAAAAAATGGTACAGAAGAAAAGAACAGGAGAAGGGATAGAAATGCTGGACATAAATCATTGTCGTTGTTATTTAACTAATGTCCTCAGAAGTAACAGCAGATCTTTCTAGTAGTCTGTGATTACTAGGTGCATTTTGGGAGAGTTACTACAGTAGACATGCATTGTGTGTGTAACATGATGTGTTAAGTGTCTATGTTATGAACATTTGATGGTGCCTTGGGGGGGCACTTTCCCCTGACAATGAGAAACAAGTCCCAGATTCCTCTCTCTCTCCCTATCACCTTGATGAGGACATTTTCATTAAGTTTCATTGGAACGCACCATCCTTCTTAGTGGAGATTTCATTTAATAGCAGTTCCCCCTGGACATTAGCTAGGAAAGTCTTTATGAGGTGACTTCTCAGGCCCCATTTTTGTTTGTTTTCTTGATGTCTTCTTGCTGCAGGTTTACTCCTTAGTAGAAATGGGTACCTGTTTAGAAAAAGGTCCTTTTGGCACTTTTAAATAACGTTTATAATGCTTGGATAATGTTCTTAGCTTCGGGCACCCTAATCTTTGAAACTGCTGAGAAGTAGTCCCCTTCCATGTATAAAAGGCAGGTGTTCATCTTGTAGTTTTCCATAAATAATGGTGCTGGAAGCTTGTGCTGACAGTAAAGTGTGTGTGTGTGATGTGTGTGTGTGTGTGTGCGCGCGCACACACATAAGCTTATGCATACAGTGCCACAGAGCGTGACCACATGCTCTTTAGTTATTAAAGGTGTCTCAGAGCGATCTTTCCAGGAATTAACTTCACCTTCAAAGGAGGATGACTTACCATAATTAAAGTCGTGTGAAAGACTCCTCGGCACTATACTGAGAGGGCAGTTACAAATCCTGAGTCGGGAGGAAACAAACCTCACGCTACGTCTATGCCAACGTGAAGTGATTGGTCTTCTCTGCATGAACTAGACACCATCTTCCGTGCCCTCCGCAGCACCTTTATGTGGCGCATGAATACTCAGTTCTTTTCTTCATTGCCTCTTACTCTGTCGTGCTTCCGTGCCATGTCCTGATGATTTCTTTTCCCCCACTTTCTAAAGGCTGGGGTGAGCCGTGGGGGGAGCCTTCTGCTCCAGCCACCACTGTGGATAATGGCACTTCCGCGTGGGGTAAGCCCATAGACAGCGGCCCCAGCTGGGGGGAGCCCATTGCTGCACCATCCAACGCATCCACGTGGAGCTCCAGCGCCGTTGGTCCACAAGCACTAAGCAAGTCTGGTAAGTTGCTGACAGTCCCCGGCAGCTGGTTTGTAGTTGTGACGATCTCTGTGACCATGACTGAGTTACTGTCAGGGTGCCCCGTGTGTCACCATAAAGTGATGCCTCTGTTGGCTCTTTGATGCTGTCACATAGGTCTCTTTTTTTGTTTGAATCTTTTTCTACTTTTTCTCCCTTTTCATTAGTGATGGTTTGTGTATACTTGATCAAATCAAAATGATGTCTTGGCAGAGGAGACGGTCTCAAAGTGGCTGAGCAGCTTTCCCGCTGTCTAACACAAGAGACTGAGTATAACAGTCACGGGGAGGCATGTTCAGACTACCTGGCTCGGGTTCTGGATGTTTCCCCCGACTATCATACAGAAAATGACGAAAGCTTAGGAAGGACCCCTCGAATCACAGCTGTCATTTCGGCCCCACGGGTCGCTGTACAGGTTGAGGACAGCAGTCCTACCAGCACTGTGTGTTCAGCAACCCTCTGGCTTGTGAGAGCCACAGAAGACGTTCCATTAAACTTTTTAATAAAAGCACACTCTCAGTTTAGCATGTGAGTGACTGCTGTGCAAATTTGGCCAGGAAACTGAAAGCACTAGTTTGTTTCCAGGCTCTCCCCTAAGCCTCACTTTGTTCTTCCTGCATGCCTGACCTCCAGAAGGAGTTGTAGTACTAAAGAAAGAGTTTATTTTGCTTTGCATCCCAAACCCCATATTTAGGGCCCAAATCTATGCAAGATGGCTGGTGTGCTGATGACATGCCTTTGCCCGGAAACCGCCCCACTGGCTGGGAAGAGGAAGAGGATGTAGAGATTGGAATGTGGAATAGCAATTCTTCTCAAGAGCTTAACTCATCTTTAAATTGGCCACCATATACAAAGAAAATGTCGTCGAAGGTAAACATGTCAAGGGCAGAGCCCTTGAAACTTTGAATTCCAACAGGTAGTTTGCCCACAGAAAATTAATGTTCTTCCTGCCCGTTCATGGCGATCAGTACAGTCCAGGCAGCCCCCAACTTAGGTGTAGCCTTGTGTCTGGGCAGCCACCTAGAAAAAACGAGCCCACAGGAACTTCCTTTCTCCCCACTGCTACAGCTTGGGATTTCTCTCCTCCTCTCCCTCTACCAGTGCTGCCTGGGACACGCCCTCACCCCAGGGTGCTGCCTGCAGCGGTGAGGTTGAAGAGAAGGGCAAATCTTAGTGGACTCGAACCATCCCACAGCCACAGCCGCCTCACCTCCCACCCGCCTCCTCCCCTGGAGTCCCCGCCCCCTTTCACCCGGGTCACCGGGTCACCGTCCTCATCCATCCCTCATCTGTGTACCTGCCCCACCCCGAAAGGTCCTGTGACAAAAATCCCTAGGAATGGGGCAGACTTGGTTTTGCTTTTTCTGTTTGGACACATCTCAGTCCCAAGTCTGGCTGTGCACCAGATTCATACATCATCTGTGAAAAGTACAGCTTTCTGTACCCAGGCCGACTAAGTTGAGGGCAGTTAGATCAAGTTTCTCATCCTAAACAGGTTCATCGGATGTGTCTGATGCAAAGCGAGGCTTGGGAATCAGTGGTTTAGCGCACTGCTTCTGCAGAGGTGGTGTTGATACTGGTGTGACATTTCCCTGGGGACCGTTTTCAGAATGGTTTGTCCAGTCCCACAGGTGATTGTAACTCGGCCTCGCTGCCCTCTGAGCACATTTGGGAAGCTCTTAGGAGTCAAGTATGCAGCAACTCAGCTAGCTGACTGCCAGGTCCCTGTGTTTAATCCTGGGATTCTAAGTCTAGGACCTGTCATTCTCATAATTTTAATTTTCCATGTGGCTGAATTTGCCAATTGCCTTAACATGTAGCTTTATGAAGTGCTTTTCCCATACTTGACATACGCCATTTGCTCCTCATAACCTGAGTTAAAGAGGAGTTTGAGACTGGAAAAAGTGGTGACTTGCCCAAAGCACAGCTAGTTTGTGGCCGATCGAGAAATTCAGCTTAGGACTTCCGATTCCAAACCCTGTGTTCTTCCCACTGGACCATGCTGTTTTGTGACTTTGTCTTTCCTTACAGGGTCTGAGTGGCAAAAAAAGGAGAAGGGAAAGGGTGTGTAGCCTTTTTACTCTTTCTCCTTTGTTTCTTCTAGTAAAACTCTCTTAGAAAGCAACTGCAAACATTTATTTAGTCTCTGCTGTGTGCCAGGTACTGTGCTTGGTGCTGGGGGGTCAGAAGCACTAGGTTGTGCGCTCTATAAAAAGGCGCTCAGAGTCTAGAATCCGGGGCATCGGGAGAGCTCGAGTGAGTATCTGCATTGCAAGATGCCTGGGGGCGGGACACGTCAAGGAAAAGGGGGACTTTCTGGAAGGGAGACTGTAGAGCTCTGGCTCTGTAGTTAGATCAGAGGAAGATTGGAAAACTGCTTTAAGCCAAAGAATCTGAACTTCATTTTGTGTAAACTATGGAGCCGGTGAAATTGAATGGAAATGAATTATCAATTTGATTTTTAAAAATTTATTTAAAGAGAGCTAACCCATGAGAGTCTGAGCAGTAAATCTGATAGACCAGAGGGGAGAGGACAGGGTTAGGGATCTGAGTTCATTTGTCCAGAGTAGAAAGCAGAGCCTGAATTGGGAAGCAGGAATGGCTATATAGAGGGTAGGGCCCGCTAGTTGAGACACTCAAAACAGAAAGGACAGAAGGCCTCGGCAGCCAGTTTGGTTTGGGGGTGGGGGGGAAAGAGGAGAAGGAATCAAGGATGACTTCAGAAACCACAAGGAAGGTCAGGTGCTTGCTTCAGAGACCTGCATTGGGGGCGGGGGGATTGTGAAGCTTTATTCTGTTCCACAGTCAGAAGGAATGCATAGTAGCAATGGGAAAGGGAAATTCCCGCCACAGACAGGAAAGGCCCTTGTGGCCTTCACACAGACGGGAGGTGCTGGTCTCGGTAACTTCCAGCCTCCTCGTCTAGCAGACTGCCAGTTGTGAGCCATGTGTTCTCAGCGCATGTCTCAAGGTCGAGCTAGCCACAGAATGCGAGCACTGAGGAGGAGGAATCCCGGCTTCAGCTGCTGCTGGGCAGACTGTGTTCTTGGCAACACAGATTGAAATTTTTAAATACTTTTTTTTTTCACATAGAAACATATGGTGTTTCTCTCAAACTACAGTACACATAGCATAATTAAATCACGAGTTAAATTTATTTCTCTGGACTAACATGAGCCTCCGATGACTATATTTATTTTGACTTGGTGCGATAATTCTGAACGCCCAGATTACAATTAATCTTCTCAAATGCAGTCTGTTTATAATGGGCAAAGAGTTGATGAAGTTCTTTCTTATTCAGCGGACTGGCTTTTCTATTTTGTGAGTCATCAAGGCCCTTTGCTTCTATCTTTTCCTTCTGACTGCCTGCCTGTAGAGATTCTCTGTGCATTACAGCTATACCAGAGGACTGGAGCAAAGGAAGTTGAAAATCAACTAATTGCTAAACAACTCTGATAAAGGGTTGATGGGAGGAGAAATTATTGGCTAAAAATGAGAGTTGGGAATTGTCTTGAGGTTTTATTAATCCATCACTATGCCCAGATAAATAGAGATGGCCATGGCATCTGTCTATTCTTTTATTTTACAAAGGGAATGATGAAAGGTGGAAGCAAACAAGAAGATGCATGGATCAATCCATTTGTTAAACAGTTTTCCAATATCAGTTTTTCGGTAAGTATATTTCCCTCGCAGCCTCTCTTCCTACGTCCATTTCTTTGTTTTCTTAGTAAGTCATTTTATGCTGTCGGTTAGAGTAAAACTAGCCATAAAGCCTTCTTTATTTTTGTCATCTAAAAGCATTGATCACCCTTTACCAAAAAAAAAAAAAACAAAAACAAAAGGTATTAGCCAGTTAAAAAAATGACACTTCTGGGGGTGGGGCGGTAGTGTAGTGGATAAAACGCACGTGGCACAAAGCGCAAGGACCACAGTAAGGATCTCGGTTCGAGCCTCCGGCTCCCCACCTGCAGGGGAGTCGCTTCACAGGCGGTGAAGCAGGTCTGCAGGTGTCTATCTTTCTCTCCCCCTCTCTGTCTTCCTCTCCTCCCTCCATTTCTCTCTGTCCTATCCAACAACAACAATAATAACTACAACAACAATTTAAAAATGAAACTTGTATTTTGACATTGATAAAGTGGTCTTGATTCTTGCAAGTAATAATAGAAATCCCTACTTCTAGAATTTCCTTTCACTGATGAATCAAGATATCTGCTAATATGCTGCTTTTTCTTACTTCAGAGAGACTCACCAGAAGAAAACGTACAGAGCAATAAGATGGACCTTTCTGGAGGTAGGAGAGCAAAGCCGTTTGGGCTTATATTCGCGTGTGATGTGCTCCTGCTGGAAGAGTGCTGACCCGGGCCAGGGGAGGGCGCCGGGCTTCCACTGCAATGTTCCTGTGTGCTCTAGCGGACTTGGGGATGCTGTCATCTTAGGAGTTGACGGGCCTTTAAAGTGAAAAATCTCAGGTAGTTGTGAGGTTGGTCTGTGATGACCTCAAACTTATCCTGTCAAGAACCAGTTCTCCAGGGTAGAGGAGATAGTATAAGGGTTTACGAACAGACTAATAACGCCCCAGGCTCTGAGGCCTAGGCTGAATCCCTGACACCACTAAAACCCGAGCTCTGCAGTGCTCTCGTGAAAAGAAAAGAAAAGAAAAGAAAAGAAAAGAAAAGAAAAGAAAAGAAAAGAAAAAAGGGGGAAAGTCCTCCAGGTTCAGTGATAGTCTTTTTAATTTAGAGAACATTGTATACAAAGGTATGTAATATGTATGTCTGTCTGTCTGTATACATGATAGAGGATAACCATACTGGCCAAGTAACAAGTAGTTCCATGTACTAGAACAAGAAACATAATTTGGCTCAAGAGGTCTACCTTAACTCATGAGTAGCATGGGAATTCAAACGTTACTCTGAACATGAAAGATGAATTAGTCATAAGCAGAAGATTTGGATTTCTGTTATAGAAAATGGAAAATATTTTGCAGCAAAAGGATAGACAACAGAAAGATGCTAATCATCATCCCTAAATACCAGAACCAGCTAGTCATCTGTTAGGATGACCAAACTTGGACAGACGGGGAAAGAATAGAATTTGGTGAGGAAAAAAGATACTGGTTTAAAATCAATAAAGGGTGAGCCGGTTTGTTAGGAAGCTGGGAGAGAAGCTATAATTAATCTGACTGACTCCAAAAACTACAGTCCCATGAACAGTGAGATTACTAGTGCACCACAAGATTCGTTTAATGAGGTAAAGAGAGTTCTAGAAAAGGGATGAGTAACGACTTACAGGGAGGCCTCTAAGGATGGAGGCGAAATGCCTCATACCAGCACCATAAATGAGTGTTCAGACATGGTGCAACCCCACAGAATTGGAGGTTCCCAGAACTTAAGATTTCTGTACTAGTCAGAGGCTTGTTGTGGTACTTAGTGGAGTTCTGATTTTACTGCGCATTTCATTCTCATCATTGTTGAGCTGGCTTGCTAGCTGCTGTGGATTCTTTTGCTGATGGAATGGTCCAAACCCTCGTTTCCAAAGGATCTGATCCCTCAGCCATCAGCCTGATTCTTCATAAGCCTTGACCACTGGGCATAGAAATACAGAGAATCGCCACCAGGGCATCTCTTGGGTTCCATAGTCCTTCCTGGCCTGATATTATATCAGGAAGCCAGTTTCCTCCTGGTCATCAGAACCAGCCATTGCAGCCAGAAGAGGAGCCCCAGTTTTGGTTCAGTGGCATAAGTTGTAAAGTATCCAGAGGGTAGTTTCCATCTTCAGCCACTGTGTCTCCTGGCTGAAAGCATTCTCTGTCTCCGGAAGTAAGAGCTCTGAACTTGCCAAATTGTTGGGGCAGGAAGCAACTACCTTCTGTCTTCCCGTTTGCACCATTCAACCCCCAGTGCGCTGTGGTAATGGGGATGCGCACTCCGGACTTCTAGGATACTCTCTCCCAACTTGCTGTGCAGCTGGTCTTCAGCAGGCAGCTGTACCTAGCCATCTGCTACCTCCCTTTAGGTAATGGTGGATGTGGTAAAACCAGTTGATCCAATGAGCATGAGTCCGTTACTATTGTCCCTTGGCTGTAAAATGTATGTCCTGGTCAGCCACAGCAGTGGGTAAAGCCTCCAGACCATGTCTCCACAGAAGTTGTTTACAGGCAGGAAAAACACTCTCCAGAAACATGTCTGTTCCTTTGTGGACAAGGCTCTGTTTCTCATGGCTCACTGAATGTCAGAGATTTCCTTGCTGGTGGAACTTGGTGGAAATCTGCAGTTCACAGAGTGGCGTCCAAAGCTGCTTGGAGGTCGATGGGAGTGTTGCGAGAAGCTGGCCTCTGGGTGCTCCTGACAGCCTGCCCTGCGGACGTGTGGCACAGGAGAAGCTGTGGGCGCATTGCACCAGGAGGCCAGCTTACTCCTCACTGTCTCTCTAGTGCCCTCTACTGAGAAAGGCCCAGAGCCAGATAGTTTAAAAAAAAAAAAAAAAAATCTTTGTTAAATGTTTGCTTTTCCATTTACCAGAGCACTGCTCAGCTGTGGCTTCTGGTGATACAGGGGACTGAACCTTGGAGCCTCAGGCAGGAGAGTCTTTTTTACATAACGGTGTGCTATCTCCTCTGCCCCAGCGAAGGGGAAGACTAGAAATATATATCCCAGATACATTTTCACAGAGCAGTCAGAAAGGTAGTATTGGAGCTCAAAAGACAGGAAGTCGATAACTAGACGTTACTGGAGAAAAGAAATTCAATGGGAATAACAACAAGTTTTGACACAGAGGTACTGAGGTTAAAGTTTCATGTGATGCCACCCAGTAAGCAGTCGAAGGTCTGGAGCTCAGGAGAGAAGGCCGACGGCAAGAGCTCTAGCTCAGCCTTAGTAAAGCTACACAAACAGGAAGTCAAGAGTAAGAGACCACAGGTAATCCTGGGGGAGTGACATTTAAGGAAAGGGCATAGGAACCGTGACAAGTAGAATAGTCTCCCCGCCAAGCAGTCATGTGAAGAGAGAGAGGAGAATGGTTGCCAAAGAATGAACTGGAAACTGGGGTTGATACTTCTCTTTGGAAGTTTGGGGTATAGAGTGAGGGGTGGGGGTGTCGTCGCTACAGTGGCCGTCAACTTCTGAAGGGATGCGGCGTGTGAGGAGCGGAGCGGAGGATCACTTAAAGGCTTGTGGATTTTTTACATGTCCTGTTAGGATAGAAGTCACTTCAGTCTGGGATATATATGGCTGTTTGGTTTTCTGTCAGTACTATAAATTTATCTGGAACCGGCTAGGCTAACGGGTCTTCCTAGTTTGATGACGTAACCTCCTGCATTTATTAGGAATGTTACAAGACAAACGAATGGAGATAGATAAACATAGCCTAAACATTGGTGATTACAATCGAACGGTCGGGAAAGGCCCTGGTTCTCGGCCTCAGATTTCCAAAGAGTCTTCCATGGATCGCAGTCCTTATTTTGATAAGGTAAGCTGTGTGTTTTGCCCCTGTGGTTCATGAACCAGTATAGTTGATGAGATAGTTTCCTCATTAGTCCAGAGCCTTTAGTTTAAAGTGCTATAGCCCCGTGCTAAACCCTCTTAATGGACTGTAGCTCCTTGTCCTTTTTTATGTCTCCGCTTAGTATAGGGTTGCGTTTGCAGCTTGCTCTTAGTCCCCTAAAATATGTTAGATTCTTTTTTTATGTACTCTAGAATCAACACTAATCTGATCTTTTCTGTTTTCTACCTGTTTCCTGTTGATGCTGGAATGTCATGTGACTTCTGTTCCTGCCATGATTTCTCCCTTCCACTTGTTTGCTTGGCTGCTGTCGCCCATCTTTCTGTCTGTCCGATCAGGATGGCATTGTAGCCGATGAATCCCCAAACATGCAGTTTATGTCCAGTCAGAGCATGAAGCTTCCCCCTTCAAATAGTGCACTACCTAACCAGACCCTTGGCTCCGTAGCAGGGCTGGGTATGCAAAACTTGAACTCTGTTAGACAGGTAAGCCTGCCTGTGTATTTTAGGCTCTCTGTTGAATGATTTGTATAAGTGATAAGCTCTCGCTTATGTACAGTTACTGTCATTAAGTCAGTAGTACAGTGTGGTGATGAGTTAGTTCTTTGTCTCTAGAGAACCCCACTGGGTGCATCCTTTCTTCCTTTCTCCTTTTTTGTAGAATGCCAATCCCAGTATGTTCGGTGTTGGAAACACAGCAGCACAAGCCCGGGGCCTGCAGCAGCCTCCAGCACAACCTCTCAGTTCATCTCAGCCTAATCTCCGTGCTCAAGTGCCTCCTCCATTACTCTCCCCTCAGGTAAGTACACCTGGGCTGTGTCCTCTCCTGTGCTCACCTGGAATGGAACCTTGAATGGCTTCGTAGTTGAGGACCCACAAGGTAGCTCCCCTGGTCGGGCATGTGCTGTACCGTGAGCAGGGGAGCTGGGTACTGTGTGTGTGACATGACTAGTTGATCATCACATCATCTATCGACAGTTTGGAAATCCAGCTGTTTCTGAGATTCACACCATGAAAAGAAGTAGGTAGGGCAGAGAAAAGGCGGGGGGCCAGGCGGGTGACACCACCCGGTCAGGTGCCCGAGGACCCAGGTGCCCCCGTGTGGTAGCCGAGCACTCAGAACTGGGCTCTTGTGCACGGCCAGGTGCGAGCTCTGCCCAGCACACCCCACGGCCCCCGTGCCTCGTCATTCTTAGCCCAGGAAAGCGCACATGTTAAGAAAGAAGCAAAGAGAGACATTGAGAAAAACTGTCACTGCTAAGCGTGGCGTCTCCCTCCCCCATCAAAGCACACAGTACATGTAGTTAGTCCTTTGATCAGCGTTATTAACTTACCGTTGTGATCCTAAGGTTCCAGTTTCATTGCTGAAGTATGCACCAAACAACGGTGGCCTGAATCCGCTCTTTGGCCCTCAACAGGTAGCCATGCTGAACCAGCTATCCCAACTAAACCAGCTTTCTCAGATCTCCCAGTTACAGGTAAGTAGAATGCGAGCTCGACCGAAAATATGTCCACTGAGGGTCTACTGTCGACCGTAACACCAGGCTCTGTGCTGGGAGTGTCGCAGCAAATGAACTAGGTCTAGGCACGGCCCTTACGGAGCTTAGAATCTTACCAGTGAAGACGGAGAGCAGGCTCCAAGCCAGGAAGCTGTGAGAGCCAGCGCAGCCGGGGGTGAGCTGGCGCTGTCGTAGAGTGCTCAGGAGAAGTGCTGCGGAGAAAGTGGCAGCATAGATTGCACAGATGGCTCGAGAGCTTACGCTAGGTGAGGCAGGTCGTCCTGGCCTCCGCCAGCCGGAGCCGAGCCTCAGTGAGTTCACCGCCCACAGTCATTCTGCGTGTGCCTGCTGTGCATGGCGCCATCCTGATGTCCCTCTCGCAATCTTCCTTGCAGAGATTGTTAGCGCAGCAGCAAAGGGCGCAGAGTCAGAGAAGCGTGCCTTCTGGGAACCGGCAGCAGCAAGACCAGCAGGTACAGTGGCTCCTGCCCGGGTGCGCTTAGACCCAGCTCCCAGCGTCCCCTTGAGATGAGCCAGTCACCAGAATTCTCTTGACGAAGGCTGCTGTTTGCCCAAAAGCTGTGCCAGCTGGCCAAGCATGATCGCCCACCTTCCCCCGACAAGGAAGCGAATGCAGACGAGAAGGAGTCCTCTGGGCAACTTAGCGCACGGGCCTCCGTCACGCTCGGTCCCCTTGTCTGTCTGCAGGGTCGGCCTCTGAGTGTGCAGCAGCAGATGATGCAGCAGTCTCGGCAACTCGATCCGAACCTGCTGCTCAAGCAGCAGGCGCCGCCGTCTCAGCAGCAGCCACTCCATCAGCCAGCCATGAAGTCTTTCCTCGAGAACGTCATGCCCCACACTACACCGGAGCTGCAGAAAGGGCCGTCACCAGTTAGCGCTTTCAGCAGCTTTCCTATAGGTGGGTGCCCCTGGCCTGAAGGCCACTGGGGCGCCTGCATCCTACGGCTTGCCCTGCTCTGTAATCCCTCGTGAAAACCACACTGGCTTCTTAGCTGTTCCCTCTCTGCAAGTTGCCTGACCCTCTCTTGGGTGGAACCTGTCAACTTTCCTTTAAAAGGAAATTATTTTAATGACAGGCAGAACAACCAGAGCACAGTGGATGTATTTATATGCCTCTAAATTCTTCCGGATTAGATCATGGGATTTTTTTTTTTTTTTTTTTTTTTGATATTTATTCCCTTTTGTTGCCCTTGTTGTTTTATTGTTGTAGTTCTTACTGTTGTTGTTACTGATGTCGTTGTTGGATAGGATGGAGAGAGATGGGGAAGACGGGGAGAGAAAGAGAGACACCTGCAGATCTGCTTCACCGCCTGTGAAGCGACTCCCCTACAGGTGGGGAGCCGGGGGATTGAACCAACATCCTTCCACGGTCCTTGCACTTTGGGCTTAACCCGCTGCGCCACCGCCTGACTCCCCCCCCCCCTTTTTTTCTTTCTTTGTGCCTTTGATCCTTGACTGGTTACACAAACCCTGTTCATGTTGCTTCTTTCTTTCCCCTTACCATGGTTTCTGGGCTTCTGAAATCCCAGCTTTGCCGGTTGTTAGACCAGCTGTGTTGAAGTCTGTAGTTTAATGATCACTTTTCTGACCACAGTATCTAATGTATAAATTCCCACCATTGTTCTTTTTATTTTATTTATTTAATTTATTTATTCCCTTTTGTTGCCCTTGTTGTTTTATTGTTGTAGTTATTATTGTTGTTGTCGTTGTTGTTGGATAGGACAGAGAGAAATGGAGAGAGGGAGGGGAAGACAGAGAGGAGGAGAGAAAGACAGACACCTGCAGACCTGCTTCACCGCCTGTGAAGCGACTCCCCTGCAGGTGGGGAGCCGGGGTTTGAACCGGGATCCTTATGCCGGTCCTTGTGCTTTGCGCCACCTGTGCTTAACCCGCTGCGCTACAGCCCGACTCCCTCCACCATTGTTCTAAGAGACCTTAAGTCTGTTGTGCGTCATGAGCAGAGTTCAAATAAATCGGTTCTAGGACATGGAACATTATCCAGTTATCCAGGGCACAAACTGAGAGCTGAGCATTTGGACTGTTAAGTGACAGTGTCCTATGATTGCTGGGTTGGCCAACTGAAAAGTATTCCAAAGGAAAGATAGTAACTGAGTGATCAGAGGTGATATTCTTGGGAAATGACTAAAGACATAGGATAGGTATTAATAAATATCTAAAAATTATTTTCTCTTACTGTGCCAAGAACTTGCAAATAATCAAACTGACGCAGCGAAGTAGTTGTCCTCAGACCCCACAGTTACAGTTTTATGGTTAGAGCGCGTCATGTTACTGGGGTGTATGGTAGCCATAGAGGATTACTCCATGTTGCTCTGTGCTCACTCTGACTTTATCTTCTGACATTGCTTGGTGTGATCTTGGCCAGGAGCCCAGAGTGTCTGCTCTTACTTCCTTCCCTTTGTCTGTGATCATTTGGCTGTGTCCCCATCTGCAAATGATAGTTATCAAGGGACATTAAACTAGATTCAAAACACAAGTTTAGCCATGTATGTCTTTTCTATAAAGTGGATGTTGTGGTTCCAGAAAGCAGATGTGTTGTCTTTTATGATAACATGGCTTTTTAAAGACATACAATTTTGTGTTTAAGGCTTGAACTCAAACTTGAATGTAAATATGGATATGAACAGTATTAAAGAGCCACAGTCACGACTAAGGAAGTGGACGACAGTGGACAGCATTTCTGTGAACACATCTTTGGATCAAAACTCCAGCAAACATGGTACGAAAAACGTCTCGAGGAAAAGTTTGTTTATTGAGATAATATACCTGATACAGTTTCTCCTCTTGGTGTATTTGTAGAGTTGTGTATCCATCGCCACAGTCTCTGAGCACTGCCTTTACCCTTAGCTTCTGCCACTCCTACTTCCATTTTCCTATTTCTCCTTTTTTTTTTTTTTTTTTTTTTTTACCACAACAGTTTTCAGCTCTGGCTTACGGTGGTGCGGGGGATTGAACCTGGGACTTGGCAGCCACGGGCATCAAAGTCTCTTCCCATTACTGCTATGCTATCTCCTTCAGCCCTATTTCTTCCAGCATAAATGAAATCAGTCACTTCTTTAGATTCTATACTAGACATTTTTAATTAGTGGAAGCATGTAATAATTTTTTTTTTTTAATTTTACTTTTTCACCAGAGCGCTGCTTAGCTCTGGGCTCACTGGTAGTATAGGGGGTTAAACTTGAGACCCTGGAGCCTCAGACTTGAGTTATTTTGCATAACCATGATGCTGTCTCCCCCACCTAATACCTGATCTCTTCTGTCTGATGTATTTGCTTAGCATAATGCTCTCAACACTCATCCCCATCATAGCATGTTTTAGTAGTCATTCCTTTGTATAGCTGTAGTGTGTAATATGCTCCATTTGTATATTGCTTCATCAGGTGGTGGGTACATGGGTCTAGAAGATATTCTTGACCTCTTCTCTAACTTTCATGCTGAGCCCTTCTCTGAATAATGCCCCCCCCCCATTTGCAGACTCCACAGTGCATGTGTCCCATGTGTCTCGCTGCTTTCACCAATAGCCTCCTCATGTTCTCCTTGCTTCCTTGCTGCCGTCCTCCTGACAGTTTTCAAATACTGCTCAGTGAGAATGAATATGCTTGAAGCCTGGATGGAGCACAGCATTCTTCTCCCCTGGCATCTTCACGCCACCTGCAGATGACACTGTGGACCCTGTAGCCCTGATAGGCACTTCCTGATAGGTGTCCCTGAACACCAGCAGATACACCGGGTGTGGTGGGTCTTGCTCACATTCTCTCCCACTGTCTCATCATTTCAGGTGCTATTTCAAGTGGTTTCAGGCTGGAAGAGTCTCCATTTGTTCCCTATGACTTTATGAACAGCAGTACTTCCCCAGCCAGTCCTCCAGGCTCAATAGGAGATGGCTGGCCACGTGCCAAATCGCCTAACGGCTCTAGCAGTGTTAACTGGCCACCAGGTAATGCCAGCCGCTTCTTCCCTAAAGGTGTTTCCCCTGTAATTGTGTTATCTCTTGGCCGACTTGCAGTTTGGTTCAATTCCGTGCAGCTGGATCAAACTGTGCTAAGAACAAAATGGAAGGCAGAATTGGGGGAGGGGGGGTTCTGACCTGATCAAGTCTTGGCCAGCTGAGTGTATCTGGCTTGTTGCCAGAACCATTTATGCTTCAAGGAGATCATTCCTTCTGAGCAGCGTAAAAGAGAATGGACACTTGGGACTAACTGGAAGTATTTCGGTTGTTGGGAGGAGTTAGCACAAGTGCAGCTAGGGCTTGCCTTGCCCTGCTTACGTTGCTAGGACTTTGTGGTTTATAACAGAGCCCTTTAAAATGTTCCTGTTTAATAATAATATGTTAGCCCAGAGGAGAAAAAAGCAAGTTGTAAAAACTTTGTCTAGTTGTTTTTAAGCAATAGAATATACTGTATTTACTAAATCAGTCTCTTTGGGTGCCAGTATTAAATGGGAAAGATTTGAAGAATTGTGTAGATTAAAGAATGAAAGTTGTGGGACTGAGGAAATAGTATAATGCTTATGCAGAGAGACTTCCATGCGTGAGTTACCAAAAGTCCCAGGTTGAACCCTCAGCACCCCCATAAATCTGAGCTAGCAGTGCTCTGGTAGATGAAAGGGTAGGGGGCAGGGAATAGTGAGTTGTGAGTTTTTAATAGTCGAGTTTTAAATATTAATTAAGCCTGAGCTCATGAAAACTTTGTATTTCCAGAATTTCGCCCTGGTGAACCATGGAAAGGTTATCCAAACATTGACCCTGAAACTGACCCTTACGTCACTCCTGGCAGTGTCATAAACAATCTGTCAATTAATACTGTGCGGGAAGTCGACCACCTCAGGGACAGGAACAGTGGTATGTAGGCGGGACACACACAACAGTGTGGTCATTAAGACCTGAGTCTCCCTTATGAAAGGTATTAGTTAACTGTGTTTATATTCTCTGGGTGTTTAAGAGACATTCATATAGAGAAGCATTGGACTCTTGTCTCTCAGACAATAAAAAAACAACCAGTTTAGGGGCTTGTGTGGTCTAGAGGCACTTTTAATGGGTTTTCAGGATTTCTGCAGCAGTTTATCATAAGGAAAATGTGAAAGTCGATCTGTAACAGATAATGATGACATGTTAATAGGTGTTTGTCATATCACAGTAGTAACAAAAGAATACTCATTGCTCTAGAATGTCTGGATTTAGCAGACGACTCTGTAGAGACAGTTCAGACCACTGCTGGCACAGGAGAGACAGGCTGACCCCCTAGTAAAGCCCCACGACCTGGCGGTTGGTGGAAGAATCTGATGGCTTGCGGGAACCTCTTGCTTTGTAAAACATCCTGGAGTCAAGAGAGAAGTTAAATTCCACTGAGAATGTTGAACACTTGACGTCTGTGAGAAACAAGGAGAGGCAGAAAAATACCTCTTATCCACCAGGGTGAAAAGCCAAGCAAACTCTCTGACATACTTTTTTTTTTTTTTTTTTTTTTTACCTTCAGCCCTTCACTGGGGCACCGTGCCTACACTATGACTCCACTGCTCCTGGCAGCCATATTTTTTCCATTGTTGCTATTGCTGCTGCTGCTGTTGTTGGATAGGACAGAGAGAAATGGAGAGAGGAGGGGAAGACAGATGGGGGGAAGAGAGATACGTGCAGATCTGCTTCACCACTTGTGAAGTGACCCCCCCCCCCCCCCGGCAGGTGGGGAGCCAGGGGCTCGAACCAGGATCCTTGAGCTTTGCGCTACGTGCGCTTAACCCAGTGCGCTACCACCTGGCCCCCTCTGGCATACATTTTGAAGACACAAAGGAAGATTTGGTCCAGGCTCTTTGACCTTGAGTATGCCCTCTCCTGGGACATACTGGTAAAGCGTCATTGAGTATGTCTGCTTATTATTTTCTGACGCCCCTTCTCTTGCTCACTGGACGTCTCCTTCCACAGGGTCATCCTCATCCTTGAACACCACGCTGCCTTCAACTAGTGCCTGGTCATCCATTCGTGCCTCCAACTACAACGTTCCCCTCAGCAGTACAGCACAAAGCACTTCAGGTAGACAGATCTCCGGCCGAGGCCCCTGCCAGGGACTGGGGCTGGAACTGTCACTTTTAATTTCTCTCCTTTTCTTTCTTTCTTTCTCTCTTTCTCTCTCCCCCCATCTCTTTCTTTCTCTTTCTTCTTTTTTTAAATATAAATATGTATTCCCTTTTGTTGCCTTTGTTGTTTTACTGTTGTAGTTGTATTGTTGTCATCGTTGTTGGATAGGGCAGAAATGGAGAGAGGAGGGGAAGACAGAGAGGGGGAGAGAAAGACAGACACCTGCAGACCTGCTTCACCGCCTGTGAAGTGACCCCCCTGCAGGTGGGAGTGGCTATATCCAGAATCAACTGCTAAAATAATCATCTTTTACTAAAGAGTTCTTCATCTGAGAACCATCTTGGATTTATAATCAAATGTAAATCAGAGCATTTCTCAACATGGTAAAAGACATTCTATTATTTACTTATTTTCAGAGGTCGTTTTATTAGTAAGAGGAAGGACCCAGAAACATCACTCCGGCACATCATTTGACAGGCCACACCCAGATTGCAAAACATTTCATTTTTAATTTCCAGTCCTCTATAGGCTGAAACTGGCAGATTGAGTAAGCATGAACTTTTGAGTCGCTTGGGAGTCGGGGCAGCGACAGAGTTCACACGCTGTAGTCTCCCTGCTCATCTGTCAGAGGCTAATAGCGAACTAGATTGAGACTCACCTTGCAGCCACATTTTGAGTCATGCCAACTGAAGGGGCATGTACTCTGTGGATCGAGAAGGAAAACAGTTGAGAGAAGCTGACATTCCCCCAGCCCTGCTTGCTTCTCACAGCATCCTATCGCAGCTTGCGCTGTGGCCGGCCGTTCCCTGCGCGTGTCACCCACACACCAGGAGACGGCCCGTGGCCCTGCACTGGCTCATAGCAGATACTCGCTCTCCGAGCTTCGGCAGGACGTGTGTCGGGATCAGAGAGAGCAGCTGCTGCGCAGTAGCTGTGCGCCAGGCTCCTGTGTCCGTCCCTCCTTCCGGGTAAACGCCGGGCTTCTGCAGTCTGCTCAGTGGCTGTGTGACTCTGCGGACTGACTTGGTGATGGTTATCAAGATAACGAGTTTCTAATTGCTGTTTTAGAGCCCTCCAAAGCAGTATTTTTTGTTTTATTTTTATTTCAATGAAAGTGCAGTTTTTCACAGTGAGCTAAGAATCTCATAGATGTGCAAACCACTAATAACAGACAGATGGACCGAGGGTTTAGAGACAGGGGTGTCCTTTCCTTCCTTTCGGCTTTTTGTTTTTCGTATGGCTGTTTCGTTTGATTGGTGAGGGCAGGGGGTAGGTTAATAGAGTTTCTTCTTTTGCTTTTTGGTAGGAAAATGACTTGTCATTTTAATGTTCTCTTCTGAAATCATCTTTCCTCTCCTCCACTTTTTTTTTCCCCCCCTTTGAGTAGCCAGAAATAGTGATTCCAAATTGACATGGTCTCCTGGTTCAGTTACAAACACCTCTCTGGCTCACGAGCTGTGGAAGGTCCCTTTGCCACCTAAAAGCATCACTGCTCCGTCCCGCCCACCTCCGGGACTGACTGGTCAGAAGCCTCCCTTGTCTCCTTGGGATAACTCTCCCCTTCGTGTAGGCGGAGGATGGGGGAGTTCTGACGCCAGGTATACCCCAGGTAAGATGCTCAGCTGAAGCTGGTCGTGGGTGGCTTATTTGCTATACATTAACACATACCGGGCATCTACTTTGGCAGGACTATACAGTAAATTGGCTCTTCGGCCTCTGTGAAGTCGCAGTACAACTTAAAGCACAGGATTCCTTGTACAGTGCCGCCTCCTGTGATCCCTGTGTCTTTGGAGGGCCTTAAAACTTACTTTATGTTTGTCTAGGTTGCTGAGGAAGATCTCTCAGTGTTCCCACACAGAGCCAGTGGTGAAGTTAATGAAACTTCTAGAAGTCCAAGAACTCCTCTTAAACTGTACTGCCACTTCTTGCTTGTGCCAGATAGACTTTCACTTTGACACTTGGGAAGGTGGGAACAGACCTGTTTGAGTGAAAACGTGTCCTCAGAGTGATCATAAAACTTAGCGTCTAAACAGATAGATTTTAGGGCCGGGGTAGATAGCATAATGGTTATGCAAACAGACTCTCATGCCTGAAGCTCCAAAGTCCCAGATTCAATCCCCTGCACCACCATAAGGCAGAGCTGAGCAGTGCTCTGGGAACAAAATAAATAAAATAAAATAAAATAGAAAACAGATAGATTAATAGTGAAGTGAAGAGCCGTGCTGTCAGATGACCACACAGAGCCAGCAGGCACCCGGGAAGCCAAGACTGGTGCTGCCCCTGCCTCTGCCTTTCCCATAAGCAGCTGGTGCTGGGTCTGCGCCGGGTCTGCGCGGGCAGCACGTCCTCGCCGCCCCCACCCCCACAGATTTAGTTCAGCTGTTTACTAGTTCAGCCAGTAAATAACCATCTCATCCTGCAGTCCGCCCTCCCTCAAACCGTGTGAAACTTAGCATCTCAGGCTGAACATAGTAGAACCTCGAGAATTTCAAGTGTGTGAACCCCTGAGATGAGACAGGCAGTGACTCCTCGGCGTGGGGAGGTCTAATCACACGAATGAACACTTGAGTCAGTTCCAAGCTGTTAGGTCACGTGTCAGTGTCATTGGTGTGATATGTGTTCACCCCCCTCCGGTCACAGGCAGCTTCTGGTTGCCAGCTAAGTGACCAGAAGTGCCCAGCACGGGGAGCTAGTGGGAGTGGCCTGGAACCCCTCCCCTCAGGAGAGCTGGTGAAGAGATAAGGTATCAGGAAGCCACCCAGGCAGGCGGAACAGCATAGGGCAAGACCTGGGAACACACACAAGTCCCCCCTTGGGTTATTAGAAACGGGTAGAGGGGGAGTCAGGCGGTAGCGCAGCGGGCGGGTTAAGCGCACGTGGTGCAAAGCGCAAGGACCGGCATGAGGATCCCGGTTCAAGCCCCCGGCTCCCCACCTATAGGGGAGTCACTTCACAGGTGGTGAAGCAGGTCTGCAGGTGTCTGTCTTTCTCTCCCCTTCTCTGTCTTCCTCTCCTCTCTCCATTTCTCTCTGTCCTATCCAACAGTGACATCATCAACAGCAAAAAAAAAAAAACAAACAAGTGCAACAAAAAGGAAATAAATAAATAAATAAATAGAAATGGGTAGAGGGGCAGACAGGCAGATATTCGGGGAGAAACAAGCAGGCATGAGCTATGCTTGGGAGCCAGCTCCCCGAGCCACATGGAAGAGCCGTGAGGTGGTCGTGGTGGGGCTGAGCAGGGGGCTGGGCTGCAGGCTCTGCTGTCCCCTGGAGTGTCCTCCGAGCTGTTCGTGCGGTCACCAAATGGTGCCTGAAGCCACCACACACTCGGGCCTTTCCCCAGTGGGACCATTTGGAAGAGATGTCTGTTCTGAATGAAAACCCCCCAGCATGATGCAGCCTCTTCTGCTTCAGTGGTCAGGGCACCGTGAGCTGACACCCAGCAGAGGCAGAGAGGTGCTGTGTGCAGTGCTGCGGTGAGGAAGAAGGGGCACGGGGAGCTCGGAGGCTCCCGTTCCACAGCTGTGCTCTGGTGAAAGCGTTGGTCCTGCCTGGTCATTCGCATACCTGAAAAACTGACTGGCCTCTTCCTTCTCTGTTTAGGTTCCAGCTGGGGTGAGAGCAGCTCAGGGAGAATAACAAATTGGCTTGTTCTAAAAAACCTTACACCTCAGGTAAGAACACCAACTGGCCGGGTAGCACGGAGCCAAGGTTTCCGGTGGTTTCTCGAGTTTGAGACGAGGGTGCCCCAGACCTCTCCGGTGGTCCTGAGCAGGTGCCACGGCAGACAGGATGTAGCAGAGCGTGGTGGTCTTTGGATGCCTCGTGCAGGCCAGGCCGCCTGTCATCTGACTGGCGGCTTTCACCTGAGCATTGTGCGTGGGAACTAACCAAAAATGGATGTTCTTGGGTCTCACCCCAGGGACGCCGAACGGCTCTGGCCTAGGCTCGGTGTGCTGCGCTGGTGTCATAGCCTTCAGAGGAGTGTGGTGCAGGCAGCCCTCTGCCCCATGAGGAGCCCTGGCCGCCCCAGCAGGGCCAGTGGCTAACTGGGGAGTTGGAGACCAGGGAGGTGGGGGTTGTGCCACTGAGGTATGGCTCCGGGACCAGTAGGGGCGGGGGGCTAGTGATTCCCAGTGAAGAAAGCACCAGGAGTGAGGACGGGCCTTTGGACGGGAGAAAAAGCCAGCCGTCCGTCCCGGCTTGGGACAGTCTCAGCTAAGGTCCCGCCCTCTCGCCCCTAGATTGATGGCTCCACCCTGCGCACTCTGTGCATGCAGCACGGCCCGCTGATAACATTCCACCTGAACCTCCCGCATGGAAACGCTTTGGTCCGTTACAGTTCAAAAGAAGAGGTAGTGAAGGCACAAAAGTCTCTGCACATGTGAGTAGGGCGTCACGTGGGGGGGGGGGGGGCGGGGGCGGCTCACTGCGGCCCTGTGTCTGTCTGCCCAACTCTCCCGGCAGACACCCGCCCTGACCGTGCCTGCTTATGTCCCTCCCGCAGGTGTGTACTGGGGAACACTACTATTCTTGCCGAGTTTGCCAGTGAAGAGGAGATCAGTCGTTTCTTTGCACAAAGTCAGTCTCTGACCCCTTCTCCCGGCTGGCAGTCCCTCGGGTCCAGCCAGAGCCGGCTGGGCTCCCTCGACTGTTCCCACTCCTTCTCCAGCCGGACCGATCTCAATCACTGGAATGGTGCTGGGCTGTCGGGAACTAACTGTGGAGACCTTCACGGCACTTCACTCTGGGGAACCCCCCACTATTCCACAAGCCTGTGGGCTCCCCCGAGCAGCAGCGACCCCCGGGGCATTAGCAGCCCGTCCCCCATTAACGCTTTTCTTTCTGTTGACCACCTGGGTGGGGGTGGAGAGTCCATGTAACGGTGTGTAGGTGTAGACTCACGAACGGTGACCTCAAGACGCGAGAGAAAGGAGCACTAAGTGGGGCTCGCCGCCTGCAGCCAGGGGCCGCCTGTGGGAACAGCTGTTCTCTGCACATTTTCCACTTTGTTTTCCCCGAAACATATCAGTTTGAATACTTGAATCATGCAGGCCAATATTATAATGTGAAAAGGTATCTCTCTCTCTCTCTCTACACTCCCAGTAGCGCCATACATGCTGAACCATTCAGAAGGAGCTCGCTCGTGTGTGTTCATGTCTGGCCTTCGGGTCGTTCTCGTTTGCTTTGGGCTTCGTTTCTCTCCCCCCTTCTAGTCCTCCACCTACCCACCCACTTCTTTTTTTTTTTTTTTTCTTTTTTCTCAAAACCTTTTTTTTTTTTTTTTTTCTGGGCTGATGATGTATGAGCTTTTACCTTTGCACTGCCTGGCGTTCTCTCCGTCGAGTCGAGTCGAGTCGAGTCGGCAGCGTGGGGGAGCAGCCGCCCCAGTGTGAAAGTCTACTCAAGGATGTTCTGAAAGGTGTGCGCTCTCTACTATGCCTTGATGTTCGCCTACCTTATTGTGGTATCGTGGAGTTTAGAAGATCAAGTTATGATACTGACTTAGGACTATTAAGTGAAAGTATTGCACCAGTTTCTTCATGTTGTAAAACTAAAGAATTTCGCTCTGCAGTTTGAAAAACTGTGGCCACAGCTGTGACTTGCAGCCCTCCCCGCCACCCAGGCCGGGCCCTGCACTTTGAATAGGCTTTCCATTTTGTTTTGAAGGCTCCCATGCCGAGCCTTCTTGTTTACAGATGTTTTGTTTGTTTTTTGAGAAAAAAAAAAAAGATGTTTACTCTTCCATCATTTAAAAAAAATTAAAAGACAAAAAAAAATGGAGGATGATTTAAAAGATGCTTTCTATCTCTGGGAAAAAGGAGCAGCATTTGGCCATGTTCTTTTGTTTTTCTATTCCTGTCCTGAATCAAAGAGCATGGTTCTCAGGAAAACCAGTTCCCCAGTTTAAAAAAAAAAAAAAAAAAAGAAAAAAAAAACTAGTAGTTTCTTATAGGTAAAGAAGAGAAGAAGAAAAACCCCAACTTTTAGCACTGATACTACACATTGCTCTGTTAAAGAATTTTCTCTGCCAAAAAAAGAAAAAAGAAAACAAAACAACAAGAACAACAAATAATAATAATGCTTAAAGCTGGAGTTTGACATTCTGCTTTCAGATGCTGTCTTTTTATTAGTGAGTGATGATGGTTCTCTGATAATCAATAAGTGATCATTGTTTGTAACCCCATCAAGTGGCTCTCTCTGTTCCTGCTCCCTTGTGACTGTGTTAACGTTTGACTGTTGTACCTTAAAGCCGGAATCAGTAACTATGCATACTGTAACCAAGGTATTGGGCTTACAGAATTGTCGGTTGTATAAAAAGAATTTTAAATGTCGTTGCAAACTAACGAGTTACACCGTTTTTTAAATTCCTCCCTCCCCTCCCGCCTTTTATTTTCGTCGTCGCCGTCATCGCCCACAAATGCTATTATAATGCTTGCTTAGTCAAAGAAGAGAGACTAAACAAGGGTAAAAATTTTAACAGTACAGAATTCGCCATCATTTCATTGCCTTGATTCTAACTGTTTGTGTCCTAAGATGCAAAAGAAGTCAGTGGCTTTTAACTGTTTACAAATAGAATGTGATTGTAAAATGTACAGTTTGGTTGTGTTTGAATTATGAAATCTCTTCAGATATAATAAACCATGACTTTTTGGCTGCTCAACATTTATTGTCTTCTCTTTTGTGAATTTCTTTGTACGCTCTTTTTTATAAGAAAAAGTTTCAGAGTTGCTGTGTAGGAGGGTCCTCACAGAGCAACCGATTTAAAAAAAAAAAAACTAAGCAAATATTTGAACATTTTATCGGAACTTATCCACAATGTCACCCTGAAATAATGTGAGAACAATGGGAAACTGTAGCTTGCTCCTTCCTACCCTCTTTGAGCATCTTTGGGATCTTGTTGCTCAAAGCCCTTCTGTGACTTCATCTTCCCCACCATTTGTGCCCATCTCAAGCCTCCGCAAGAGACCATTTGGAACATGAAGCTTAATGACTTGACAGTGGTCTAGTGTTAAACTCTCATACCTCTTGTTACAAAATGAGAAATGCCACAACCTGGACTTGGCCTTTTTCTCCTACCCTCCCCCGCCCCCTTCACGGCCCTCGCTGCTCCCCGCAGAAGCTGTGGGGGCCCAAGCCTGTGTATGTATTTCAGTGTGTGACTTCAGATCATGCTCCAACTTGCCAGGTGTAAGCTAACGTTGTCGGACACCTTAACTCAAGCAAACGTTCGATGCAGTCAATGGATACTGACTTCCACACTGGTTTTTCCATAACCAAAGGTAACTTTGAAAAACCACGTCTGGAACTAGCCGATTGACCGTGTGGGGCTTTGAGTAGTATATAATTACTTCATAACTGCGTTCATTGTATCGTTCAAGTGTTTGGGAGTTTTTTGCGCTTGTTAATGTGGAAATAAAAGTGTTTGGTTTAAAAAAATGAAGCGGTGGTTTTGATTCTTGCCTAGTCCCTAAATAGCAGACGAGCCCACCCCTAGAGGGCCGGGGCTCTTTCTGTCTTCCTTTCCAGGGCCTGGTGCCCGTTGTTTTCCCTCTTCCGCAAAGCTCACACAGGGCGGGGGGGGGGGTCTGTTTTCCTGCCCATCATTTGATTTCAGGTGTGGGCTACTGGGTCTCTCAACAGGGGCCAGGCAAGTGAGTAAACTCTTAGGCCAGGCTGCCCCTGAAGTCCCGTCTCCTCCCACCTTAGCGACTGTAAGCTCACCTTGGCCGCCCCTCATCAAATTCTGGACACGTCCAAGCCAGGGAGTTGGCTGCCCCACCTCCGCTCTCCCCCAGAAGCCTCTGTCCATCTTTACAAGTAAGACGGTGCTGCTAAAGGCCCCTTAGCCGGTGAGAGTAGGGTGCGCCCTGTCACTCTCAAGCTGCCAGCAGCTGTCGTGGAAGCCCTTCGCTCCTCTCTGCATTCCACACGCTCAGACCCCCGGGTGACCGCTGTCTAGGGGCTGGAAAGAACAGCCCCCGTTACCAACAGGAGGTTGTGCCACACTGCTGCTGGGAGGGTGACTAAACCGGGGCGGCTGAAGGAAGGTTTCATCCCGCCACCACCACCCCCCCACGGTTATCCGTGCAGGTTCTGTGGACCCACCACCCCTGGTGGACTTTTTTTTCCCCCTTTTATTGGGGGAAAAGTAGAGCTTCCTGCCCATCATTTGATTGCGGGTGTGAGCTGCTGCTGAGTCTCTGAACAGGACCAAGACAGAGAACCCAAGTCACTTTTTTTTTCCTTCTTAATTGCCACTGGGTTTACCTCTAGGCCTGGGCATCTCCGTCTCTCCCCCTCCCTCAACCCCCTTCTTCACTTGATAGGACAGAGAAATTGAGAGGGAAGGGGGAAGACAGAAAAGGACACCAGCAACACTGCTTCACCACTCATGAAGCTTAGCCCCCCCCCCCAGCAGGTGGGGGCTAAGGGCTTGAACCTGGGTCCTTGAGCACTGTAGTGTGTGTGCTCTATCAGGTGCTGCACCACCCGGCTCCCTAAAACACCATTTTGGAGGCTCTAACAAAAACCAGGCCTTTGGCCTTGGTAATGGCCAAGGACAAGCGACCCTTCCCAGTGCTCTGCCCCTGCCTTCTCACCTCAGAGCACCCCAGCTGGACCCCAGAACAGGAAGGGAGATCACAGTACTGTTTCTTGAGTAGATCCCCTTGGGGTGGGGGCATGGCTAGAGTTTGAGCTTTCCATTTTCAATTAAAATAGCATATGAATGTGGTATTCACCACCACGGTTTGTTTTCATCTAAAGGAAAAAATGTTGGGCGGTAGCGCAGCGGGTTTAGCGCACGTGGCACAAAGCGCAAGGACCCCGGTTCGAGCCCCCGGCTCCCCACCTGCAGGGGAGTCACTTCACAGGCGGTGAAGCAGGTCTGCAGGTGTCTTTCTCTCCCCTTCTCTGTCTTCCCTTCCTCTCTCCATTTCTCTCTGTCCTATCCAACAACAATGACATCAGTAACAACAATAGTAACCATAACAACGATAAAACAACAAGGGCAAGAAGGAAAAATAGCCTTGAGGAGCAGTGGATTCGTGGTGCATCGAATTCCAGCGATAACCCTGGAGGCCAAAAAAAAAAAAAAAAAAAGTTGAAAGACTGGGAAAATTGCTCTTCAGAAAGTCTAATACTTGAGAAAGGGGGGCCACGAGGAGAGGCCTCTTTCCACGATTTTAATCCACTGTTAAAATGGAGGAAAGAAAAAGAAAGCAGGAATGGAAGGTGTGGGCTGGGAGACAGCATAGCAATTACAGGAAAAGGCTTTCAAGCCCGAGACTTCATAGTCCCAAGCTCAGTTCCCAGCACCACCATAAGCCAGAGCTGAGTGGGGCTGGTTTTTGTTTGTTTGTTTTTGTTTTGTTTTGACAGGACAGAAATTGAGGGAAGGGAGAGACAGGGAGAGTGAAAGACACCTGCAGCCCTGCCTCACTTGTGAAATGTTCCCCCCCTGCTGGTGGGGAGTGGGGGCTTGAACCCTGGTCCTTGTGCATGGTGGTATGTGCGCTTAACCAGGTGCACCACAGTCCAGCCTTGATTTTTTGGTTTTAAGGCAGGGCTGGAACATTACTGCTTGAAATGACTTGGGTAGTAGAGCCTGAGCGCCAGTGAAGGCATAGGAGTGACGTCTGCTCTCGCTGGCTAGACCCCCACCCCCCAAGCCCTGAGATCCCTTACCTGGCATGAGCCATAAGGTAGACAACGCCTCAACTTGGTGGTGGTGGAGGAGGACTCAGCTTGGGGAGCAAAGGAAGTTGTATCTGTAACCCAACTGACTTCCAGAAAAGGGCAAAATTAAATATATATCTATATATTTCTTTTTTAGTTAATTGATTTGATAGGACAGAGGAATTGAGAGGGAAGGGGGGTCAAGAGGGGGAGAGAGGGAGTCCGGCAGTAGCACAGTGGGTTAGGCACAAGTGACGCAAAGTGCAAAGACCGGCGTAAGGATCCCGGTTTGAGCCCCCGGCTCCCCACCTACAGGGGAGTCGCTCCACAGGCGGTGAGGCAGGTCTGCAGGTGTCTGTCTTTCTCTCCCCCTCTCTGTCTTCCCCTCCTCTCTCCATTTCTCTGTTCTATCCAACAATGACGACATCAATAACAACAACAATAATAACTACAACAAGGGCAACAAAAGGGAATAAATATTAAAAAAAAAAAAAAAGTGGGAGAGGCCTGCAGCACGCCTTCACCACTTGGGAGGCTTCCTCCTTGCAGGTGGGCACTGGGGCCTTGAACCTGGGTCCTTGTGCATGGGGACAAGTGCACTGAACCAGATGCGCCACAGAAGGGCAAACTTAAAAGTTGTGTTTAGTGGTGCCGGGCGGTAGCACAGTGGTTTCGGTGCTCATAGTACGAAGCACAAGGACCAGCATAAGGGTCCCGCTTCAAGCCCCCGGCTCCCCCACCTGCAGGGGGGTTGTGGTGAAGCAGGTCTGCAGGTGTCTATCTCTCTCCCCCCTCTGTCTTCCCCTCCTCTCTCCATTTCTTTCTGTCCTATCCAACAGCAACGGCAACAATAAAATGAGAAAAATGGCCTCCAGGAGCAGTGGATTCGTAGTGCAGGCACCAAGCCCCAGCGAGAACCCTGGAGGCAAAAAAAAAAAAAAAAAAGTTGTATTTATATGAGAGAGAACTTGAGAATGGGAAAGGGGGACTGAGAGGGAGAGAGGGAGAGAGAGAGAGAGAGGGGCTAGAGCAGGTTTCTGCAGCCCTAGAGATGGAGCTGGGAGCCTCAGGAGTGCAAGTCGTACACACCATCAGCAGAGTATCTCTTCTGCCGCCAGAGGGCAGACTTCAAATGACACCTGTCAGCAGGCCTGAATCCCACTCACCATCCCTTGTTAGAGCATCACCCCCCAATGCTGTCATTGATTTCTGTCATCAAAACAAACAAACAAACAATGCGGGGGGGGGGGCGGTCAGGCAATATTGCACCAGGCTAAGTGCACTTAGTGAGAAAGCAGAGAGCCAGCCTGGGATCCAGAGCTCTGGGCATGCAAGTCCTGTGCTCTGCCACCGGGCTGTCCCCCCAGCCCTGATCTCCTTCTTACCTGTGGGGATGGCATAGTCACTGTGTCACTGGGCTGTCCCATGTCGCTATGGCTTGCTTTTAGGCAGAGCCTGGGAGGACAGGAAGGACAGGATTTTCTTTTTTTTTTTTTTAGGAATTTTAAATTTTATTCAGAAAAATTGAGAACATTCACATGTTAGGCAGAGAGAGAGAGAGGAGAGGGAGAGAGAGAGAGAGAGATGGAGAGAAAGTAGAACAGAGATCATACTCACATGATGCCTGACCAAGAGCAGGACAGGATTTTCTGAGAGTAGTTGGATGGAGACCCGAAAGTGGTTCCTTCCATCCATTGAGAGGGTAACCCTGGGTGCCACCACCCTGTAGGGGCGCCCGAGGGCCTCCCCACTGCTGAGTTTATGCTACATTGGCAAGTGTAGATTAGCTCTCCCCCACCCCCACCCCCGCGGTGGGGCGAAGGAGAGGCAGCTAGGAGGAGACAGAGGGCCAGAAAAACTTGTGTGTGTTTGGCTTTGTTTTTGTTTTGTCTCTCTAGGGCTTCACCACTCCAGGTGATTTTTTTCAGAAAGAGAGAGAGAGAGAGAGAGTCCAACGCTGAAGCTTCCTCCCATGCAGTCGGACTCAAACCTGGGATCACAGGTGTGGCAGAGGACAGCACTATCCAGGTGAGCTATTTCTCTGGACGGTGTGTGTGTGTGTGGGGGGGGGGTGCTTCTTGCAGGTGACCTTTCTTTTTTCTGCCAAACTTTCTTCTCTATTTTTTAAAAAATTATTTAATCTTTTTATAATTTTATTTATAAAGTGATAAGAGGGGTACAGGGAGTCGGGTGGTAGCGCAGCAGGATAAGCGCACATGGCGCGAAGCGCAAGGACCAGTATAAGAATCCCGGTTCGAGCCCCCGGATCCCCTCCTTCCGGGGAGTCACCTCACAGGCGGTGAAGCAGGTCTGCAGGTGCCTATCTTTCTCTCCCCCTCTCTGTCTTCCCCTCCTCTCTTCATTTCTCTGTCCTGTACAAAAACGATGACATCAGTAACAACAATAATAACTACAACAACAATGAAAAACAATGGCAACAAAAAGGAAAATAAGTAAATAAATATAAAAAAAATTTTTTAAAAAGGATAAGGGGTACAATTCCACATTAATTCCCACCACCAGAACTCCATATCCCATGCCCTGCCTGCCCTGATAGCTTTCCTAGTCTTTTTTTAAAAATATTTATTTATTCCCTTTTGTTGCCCTTGTTTTATTGTTGTGGTTATTATTATTGTTGTTGTCATTGTTGGATAGGGCAGAGAGAATTGGAGAAAGGAGGGGAAGACAGAGAGGGGGAGAGAAAGACAGACACCTGCAGACCTGCTTCACCGCCTGTGAAGCAACTCCCCTTGCAGGTGGGGAGCCAGGGCTCAAACCGGGATCCTGACTCCGGTCCTTGTGCTTTACACCACCTGTGTTTAACCACTGCGCTACAGCCTGACTCCCAGCTTTCCTGTTCTTTATCCCTCTCGGAGCCTGGACCCAGGGTCATTATGGGGTGCAGGAGGTGTAGGGTCTGGCTTCTGTAATTGCTTCCCCACTGAACATGGATGTTGACAGGTGGATCCATACTCCCAGCCTGCCTTTCTCTTTCCCTAGTGGGGCAGGGCCCTGGGGAAGCGGGGCTTCAGGACACATTGGTGAGGTCGTCTGCCCAGGGAAGTCTACCATGATGGCATCATGGTAGCTTCTGGAACCTGGTGGCCTCACTGGGAATTCCCTCTGTTTCTTGTTAATGACTTTTGTCAGTGTGATTGCGCTTCTAACTGGTGCCTGAGAACTCAAAGAAATCACACAACAGACAGCCTCGGCTCCACGCAGCAACACACTAACCTTTGCTTATTTTCCATAGATGTACAATGTTTCAGCGGGTGTTAGGATTTTTAAATAACTGTTTCTTTAAGATGTTTACTTATTTTTAATGAAAAAGAAAGACAGAAAAATACATAGAGAAAGACCAGGGCGCTGACCAGCTCTGATTTATTACGTGTCATTTCTTTCTTCTCCTCCTCCTCCTCCTTGTTGTTCTCCTTCTCCTATTTCTTCTTTCTCTTCTCCTTCTTTTTTTTCCTCCTCTTCCACTCGCCCTTTTAAAAAAAATTATCTTTTATTTATTGGATAGGGACAGCCAGAAATTGAGAGGGTAGAGGGAGGTAGAGACACCTGCAGCCCTACTTCACCACTCACAAAACCTTCCCCCTGAAGGTGGGGACTAGGGGCTCAAACCTGGGTCCTTGCGCACTGTAACATGTGCGCTCAACCAGGTGCGCCACCACCCAGCCCCCCTCGTTTTTTTTTCATTGCCGGCAGGGTTATTGCTGGGGCTCGTTGCCATCACTGTTAATCCACCACTCCCAGAGACCATTTTGCTTTCTTTTCTTTTTTTTTCCCCTATTTTATTTGATAAGACAGAGAAATTGAGAAGTGAGGGGGAGGTAGAGAGAGAGAAAAAAAAATAGATGCCTTCAGACCTGCTTCACCGCCTGTGAAGCTTCCCCTTTACAGCTGATCTGGGTCTCTCTATCTCTCTCACCATCTATAAAACAAAAAAGAAAGAGGGCAGGGATAGATAGCATAATGGTTATACAGAGAGACTCTCATGCCTGAGGCTCCAAAGTCCCAGGTTCGATCCCTTGCGCCACCATAAGCCAAAGCTGAGCAGTGCTCTGGTAAAATAAATAAACAAATAAATAAATATTTAAAAACAACAAAAGAGAGAGAGAGAGAAAAAAAAGGAAAGAGAGAACGAGGTGGGGGGGCTCGCAGGGAAGACAGAGTCCTCGTGAAGACATTGAGCCCTTGTGACGGGGGGGGGGGGGGGGGGGGAGGGGAGATAAGCTAAAAGGAAGAAAGGAAGGAACGAAGGAACAAGGCCCTCCCACAGTTACAGCCACGCGTTGCGGAGTCCACAGAAGTCTCTCCTGCGGCTGCTCGTTATAGAATGGTGTTTTCTTATTGCCATTCCACTGGGGGAAATAATTTATTTAAAAAAATTTTTAAATAAATGCCCCTGTCATTTATCGTCGTTGTTGTTATTATCGTTGTTGGGATTGCTGTCCTTGTTGTTGGATAGGACAGAGAGAAACGGAGAGAGGAGGGGAAGACAGAGAGGGGGAGAGAAAGACAGACACCTGCAGACCTGCCTCACCGCCTGTGAAGCGACTCCCCTGCAGGTGGGGAGCCGGGGGCTCGAACTGGGATCCTTATACCCGTCCTTGTGCTTCGCGCCATGTGCACTTAGCCCGCTGCGCTACCGCCCGGCTCCCGGAAATAATAATTTACAAGACAATTGTCACGAGTCTGATTTCTCACCGCCTCATGATGTGTCTGCACAGCATTGCCACCACCGGTTTCTGTCCTTCATGGTGTGCTGGGTCCCCAACATCCTCTCAGCTTCTTTCTGCCTCCCCCACCACCATGTCCCCCTCCTGTCTCCCTACCCCACACACACACCCAGAATCTTCAGCTTGGCTGCAACAGGCCACACCCAGTGCAAGTTTCCCCCTGTGCTTCTTCCTTTCTTGATTTCTTCAGCCCCACCTCTGGGTGGCATGGGGGTGGGTGGGGCACCTGTGGAACACTAGAGTTAGCGGCCTCTTTTTAAAATAAATCTTTTTTAGTTTTCTAAAAATTAAATTATTAGGGAGCCGGGCTCAGCGCAGTGGCTTACGCACACGCACGAAGCGCAAGGACCGGCAGGATCCCGGTTCGAGCCCCCGGCTCCCCACCTGCAGGGGAGTCACTTCACAACAAGTGAAGCAGGTCTGCAGGTGTCTGTCTTTCTCTCCCCCTCTGTCTTCCCCCTCCTCTCTCCATTTCTTTCTGTCCTATCCAACAACAACAACAATAATAATGACAATGATAAACAACAAGGATAGCAAAAGGGAAAAAATGGCCTCCAGGAGCAGTGGATTCGTAGTGCAGACGCTGAGCCCCAGCAATAACCCTGGAGGGAAAAAAAAAAAAAAACTAAGTTATTATTTTTTTTATTTGATAGGACAAAGAAAAATTGAGAGGGGAAAGAGAGGAGGAGAGAGAAAAAGAGACACCTCCAGCCCTGCTCCAGGGCTCGTGAAGCTGGTCACCCTAGCTCTGGGGTCAAACAAGCTTCCACGGCCCTGTTCCACTCTGACAGCTGCCATGCATGCAGGTGTCACTCCCACCTCTCTTTCAAGGGTGGCCCGCTCTTAAAGTGTTTAATGATTAATTTCAACAAGGCCCTGGCTGATTCATTAACAGTCTAGTATGCACTGCCCGGCAAGGCCCACTCAGAGAAACAGCCTCTTACAGAACAGGGAGGTAGTGTGGGGTGGGGGCAAGGAGAGACAGACGTCTACTTTCAGATCCTGAAACAACACTGTCCACTGTCACAGAAAGTCTTTGTTGTTATTGTGGCTATTATTTGTTTAATTTGATAGAGATATTGGGGGTGGTGGCGCACCTGGTTGAGCGCACATATTACAATGCGCAAGGACCCAGGTTTGAGCCCCCCGGTCCTCACCTGCAGGGGGAAAGCGTCATGAGTGGTGAAGCAGGGCTGCAGGGGTCTCTCTGTCTCTCTGTCTCTCTCCCTCTCTATCACCCCCTTCCCTCTTGATTTCTGGCTGTCTCTATCCAATAAATAAAGATAATTTTTTAAATTAAAGGAAAAAAAACAGATATGGATTGGATTCTCTTTTTTTTTTTTTTTTTTAACCAGAACACTGTTCAGTTCTGGCTTATGGTGGTGTGGGGAATCGAACCTGGGATGTTGGAGCCTCAAGCAGGAGAGCCTCTTTGCATAACCATTATGCTATCTACCCTCCACCCTTTAAAAAAAATTTTAATATTTATTTATTCCCTTTTGTTGCCCTTGTTTCTATTTTATTTTATTTTTATATTTATTTAAGAAAGAAGACATTAACAAAACCGTAGGATAGGAGGACCACATAATTCCTACCACCATATCTCCATATCCCATCCCCTCCCCTGATAGCTTTCCCATTCTCTATCCCTCTGGGAGCATGGACCCAGGGTCATTGTGGGTTGCAGAAGGTGGAAGGTCTGGCTTCTGTAATTGCTTCCCCACTGAACATGGGCGTTGACTGGTCAATCCATACTCCCAGTCTGCCTCTCTCTTTCCCTAGTAGGGTGGGGCTCTGGGGAATTGGAGCTCCAGGACACATTGGTGGGGTCATCAGTCCAGGGAAGTCTGGTTGGCATCATGCTGGTATCCGGAACCTGGTGGCTGAAAAGAGAGTTAACATACAAAGCCAAACAAATTGTTGAACAATCCTGGACCTAAGACTGGAATAGTGCAGATGAAGTGCTGGGGGGTACTCACTGCAGATTATTGTGTACTTCTGCTTTCAGGTATATCTTTTGCCCTAGTTTATGGATACGTGTGAACATATGCTCTATCTCAGGAGACCTGGTCTATATCTAGGTTTGGGGACTTTATTAGGAAGTGAACCACCTGGAATGGAATTAGAGAATCCTGTGAAAGGAAAGGTCTCACCCGAGTGATGAAGCTGAAGGGTTGACATTCCACACCTGAAGTCCCTGGACACAGTCTGAAGTGAAGCATGCTGGGGTGGCACTTGTTGTGTTGATTAGGTTGCGATTGGTGGATGCAATCTTATTTGATATGAATTGAGAGAAGCATGCAGGAAAGTGGGCCCCACCCTAAGGTTCCAGGACTGGGGGAAATATAGGCTCTATAGTGGAAATGTGAGGTTCCTGCTGTCTTAGGGTTCAAGAAGGCAATGGATACTTATTGTTATCATCACATTATTTGGTAATTGGGTTAACTTTGAAAAGTTCCCTTTGTTAGGGTTTGCTGTATAATACCCAGCATCTTGTATATAGCTGTGCTACCGGTTGCTTCTGTTCTACCTGGTCTAGACTTTTCAGAGAGTCAGCATATCAAAGACTCAGCCTATGTATTAAGAAGACTCACTCTGTTTTAAAAAGTTAGAGACATACTATCAATTTTTCCCCTCTCATATTAATTAAATGGTGATTTATATGACTACACTTTTAATAGGAATGTACATAAACACCATTCCCACCACCAAAAGACTATGTCCCATCCCACCCACCCCCCGCCCTTCCCCCTGCCGCCCCGGGAAGCCAAATGTCCACCCTCCCCCTCACCACAGGGTTTTTACTTTGGTGCCCTACTCTCGATTTAATCAGATCCTGCTTTTAGTTTCCCTTTCTGTTCTTCTTTCTCAACTTCTGTTGATGAGTGGGATCACCCCATACTCATCTTTATCTTTCTGACTTAGCTCACTTAACATAATTCCTTCTAGCTCCATCCAAGATGGGTCAGGTAAGGTGAGTCCATTGTTCTTAATAGCTGCATAGTAGCCCTTATTGTTTTATTGTTGTAGTTATTGATGCTGTTGTTGTTGGATAGGACAGAGAGAAATGGAGAGAGGAGGGGAAGACAGAGAGGGGGAGAGAAAGATAGACACCTGCAGACCTGCTTCACTGCTTGTGAAGCGACTCCCCCGCAGGTGGGGAGCCAGGGGCTCGAACACGGATCCTTATGCCAGTCCTTGCACTTTGCACCACTCGCGCTTAATCTGCTGCGCTACCACCTGACACCTTCTTTTAATTTTTTATTATATGTATTTGGGGGTAAAATAACAGAAGGAAATTGAGAGGGGAAAAGGGAAATAGGGAGAGAAACAGAGAAACCCCTACAGCACTGCTTCACCACTTAAAAAGCTTTACCCCTACAGGTGGGGATCAGGGGCTTGAACCTGGGTCCTTGTGTATGGTATTGTATGCACTCAGCTGGGTACACCAGCACCAGGCCCACAAAACCTGCTTTTTAAAAAAATATTTTAAAATATTTATTTGTTTTCCCTTTTGTTACCCTTGTTTTTTTTATTGTTGCTATAGTTATTATTGTTGTTAATTGCTGTTTTCATTATTGGATAGGACAGGGAGAAATGGAGAGAGGAGGGGAAGACAGAGAGTGAGAGAGAAAGACAGACACCTGCAGACCTGCTTCACCACCTGTGAAGTGACCTCCTGCAGGTGGGGAGCCGGGGGGGCTTGAACCGGGATCCTTGAGCCGGTCCTTACACTTTGCGCCACCTGTGCTTAACCTGCTGCACCACCGCCTGACTCCCAGGTGTTTCTCTTTCTCTCTTCTCTTTATCTCCCTCTCCCTTCTCATTTTCTCTGTGCCCTATTCAATAAAAGAGAAAGAAAAGAAGAAAAGAACATGGCCGCCAGGAGCAGTGGATTTGTAGTGCCGGCACTGAGCCCCAGTAATAATCCTGGAAGCAATAAAAAAATAAAAGTAATTGTGAAGTGGAGCCTGGTACAGACTAACACCACAATCATTTATGAATGACTCTGTAACAGAGCTGCAATTTGGGGGGGAACAGGTGGACCCAGAAGAGGGAGGTGGGCTGGAAATGGGGTCCGTGGGCCTTGGCTCTGCTTAGCCAGTGACTGCCCCAAGGCCCCTGGGTCCCATGTGGCCAGATGCCCTGAATTCTGAATGTCCATGGTTTGCGGATGTTAAGTGACAATCTGATTGCAATGGTTCCTTTTGCTCTGAATGTCCCACTGTCTGTCCCTCTTCTTGGGGGTGGGGGTGTGAAGCCTACAGGGACAGGTGGCAGAGCAGAAGGTGGCCTCTGTGAATGTCCCCCAGGTCCCCTCCTGGTTGGCTCCCTTGGGCTCCATCCCGCACCCCCTTCCCCCTGCAGCTGGCCATAAGCAGCCCTGTCCCCGCAGGCTGGACTCCAGTGCCCTCCCCCTCACCCCCCTGCCATGCACCCTTCCCCAAGGCAAGGGCTGTATGGAGACCCGAGCTTAGGGCAAAGCCCCCCTCTTGCCACCGTCCCCCTCCAGGGGCCAGCCTGGAGTTCAAGTTCAAGGGTTCCAGGTTGGGCTCAGCTTCTCCTCTGCCTCTGGGGAGACTGTTTCTCGAATCTGGGCAGTTGAGGCTGGAATTTGGAGTTTGACCCATGAGGAGGTTCTCTCTGTAGCCAGCGGTGTGGGCGGGCAAGGGCGGGGAACGGAGGGCACCCCTGTCTTCTCTGGGACTGTGGCAGCACTGGGGAAGCAGCACGGGCGTCTCCCTCCTCACACCCATCTCCGCCTCCTCCTCACTCAGAAGCCACCGACAGGAGGTCTCTGTGTTAAGGTAAGACTCCCACCCACCCCCATTCACCCCAATCCAGCGATCCCCATAGAACAGAATGGAATCTGAGGTCACTGGATTCTGGGAACTGAAAGACACTAGGCTTTCTTTGATGACATGTTTCTGCCCTTGGTGCCTAGACACTGCGTGCTGCCAAGAGAAAGCGCCCACAGACCACGGATGGATGGATGCATGGATGGATAGATGGATGGATGGATGGATGGATGGATGGATGGATGGATGGATGGATGGATGGATAGTTGGCTGGCTGGATGCACTGGCTAAAGGGTGGTTCTCGGGGTTCCTCACCTGAGTAGCAGGTGGCTCAAGTGGCCTTTTAGTGAGGGAGAACTGGAGGAGGCACTTGTCTGCTTTTGAAGACCCTGCCCTTCAACCCGGAAGTGCTAAGCCTGAGAGGTGCACTGGCCATGCCTGAGAGGGGCTGTGCTGGTGTATGGATAGAGGCACCAGGTGCTCTGGGGAAGGTGCCCCTGCTGCCCCTTCTTTCCGGAAACCGGAATGAGGTGGGCGGAGGAGAAAGTTCTCCTCCTATTCATAGTTTTTTTCTAGAGAACCTGTTCCTCACGGAGACACCAGAGCCCCTCCCTGCATTGCAGAGCTGACCCCTCCCTCTGGCTGGGATGTCCCACCCACCCACCCCCAGTCCCTTGAGTCTCCTGAGTTCCAATCAGTCAGAGGCCAGCTTGTGGCCATGAGGTGGGCAGGTGGCCACAGAGGCATGGCAGGGAGTGGCACGGTTGGCTGCCAGCCTGGCGTTTACAGCCTGTGCCCAGGCTGGTTCTCACTTCTGGAATGTTCCCTGCCAACTGCCCACGTGCCAAGCTGTGGGGAAGAGCTTGAAGGTCAACCTGGGTTGGTAGTTAATGAATGAACATCAGATGAGAGGGGTGCGTGTAGGTGGCCAAGGGATGCCTGGTTATGAAGCCGGGTGGGGCCTCGGGGCCACAGGAAACCCAGCTCGGCCACGCCAGCCTTCCTGTGAGGGGGAAACTTGCTTTGCCACCATTCAAAGCCGAAACTAGAGGCTGGAGTTCTGGAAATTAATCGCCAAGGAGGGTCGGCCTTTGGTCCAGGGGAGGGCGAGAAAGGCAGGAACTGGGGGCCATTGGGAAAGAGGTTGAAGATCATCCCATCTCCTGGGTCATGACTCCTCAACCGTCCTTGGAGCACAAAGCCCACTGTCTGTCTTAATTACTCTTAATCATTTCAAGAGGGCGAGGCCCCTCCACCCTGGATTAGAATCCCAGAGGCTGGAGCTGAATCCAACTCTTTATCAGCCTCAGGGTTTTTTGTTTGTTTGTTTGTTTGTTTTCACCTTCTCCCACCAGAGCCAGAGCAGACAGCCCTGTCCTTTTGGGATCACCTATTTTTAAAATATATTTTATTTATTTTGGAGAGAGAGAGAGAAATTGAGAGGGATGGGGAAGAGCAGGGCTCTGTTCTCTCTCTGTATCTTTCCCTCTATCTCTCTCTCTTTTTTTAATATTTATTTTATTTATTTATTCCCTTTTGTTGCCCTTGTTGTTTTATTGTTGTAGTTATTATTGTTGTTGTCGTTGTTGGATAGGACAGAGAGAAATGGAGAGAGGAGGGGGAGACAGAGAGGAGGAGAGAAAGATAAGACACCTGCAGACCTGCTTCACCGCCTGTGAAGCGACTCCCCTGCAGGTGGGGAGGCGAGGTTCGAACCGGGATCCTTATGCCGGTCCTTGTGCTTTGCGCCACCTGCGCTTAACCCGCTGCGCTACAGCCCGACTCCCTATATCTCTTTCTTAATAGCTAAAATAAGAGAGGGGTGGAGTCAGGTGGTGGTGCACCTTGTTATGTACACACTTTAAAGTGTGCAAGATCACAGGTTCAAGCCCCTGGTCCCCACCTGCTGAGGGGAAGCTTCACGAGTGGTGAAGCAGGGCTGCAGGTGTCTCTCTGTCTCTTACCCTCTCTGTCTCCCCTCCCTTCTCAATTTCTCTCTGTGTCTATCCAACAGTAAACAAATAAATTTAAAAATAAAATAAGAGGGGGGCAGAGAAAGAGAGACACCTGCAGCCCTGCTTCACCACTCATGAAACTTCCTCCCCTGCAGGTGGGGACCAGGGGCTTGAACCTGTGTTCTTGCATAACCCTGTGTGCATCACCAACTGCCCCCCCTTTAAGAATATTTTTTGGGAGTCGGGCGATAGCGCAGCGGGTTAAGCGCATGTGGCGCAAAGTGAAAGGACGGGTTAGGATCCCGGTTCGAGTCCCAGGCTCCCCAGCTGCAGGGGAGTCACTTCACAGGTGGTGAAGCAGGTCTGCAGGTGTCTGTCTGTCTCTCTTCCTCTCTATCTCCCCCTTTTCTCTCAATTTCTCTCTGTCTCTATCCAATAACAAATAAAAAAGATGTGTCATTAGAAAAAAAGAATATTTTTAAATTTATTTGTATTATATTTATTTATTGGATAGAGACAGCCAGAACTCAAGAGGGAAGGAGGTGATTGAGAGGGAGACACCTGCAGCCCTGCTTCTCCACTCGTGAAGCTCTCCCCCTGCAGGTGGGGAGCAGGGGCTTGAACTCTGGTCCTTGTGCACTGTAATGTGTGTGCTTAACCAGGTGCACATTGCCTGGTCCCTCTTATTTATTTTTTTTATTATATATATTGCCTACAGTGTTATTACTGGGGCTTGGTGCCTGCGCTACAAATCCGCTGCTCCTAGAGGCCATTTTCCCCATTTTTGTCACCCTTGTTGCTGGATAGGACAGAAATGGAGAGAGGAAGGGAAGACAGAGAGGGGGGAGAGAAAGTCAGACACCTGCAGACCTGCTTCACTGCTTGTGAGGCAACCCCCCTGCAGGTGGGGTCTGGGGACTTGAACCATGTGCGCTTAACCCGCTGCGCTACTGCCTGGCCCCAGGCCCTTCTTTAAAAAATAAATAAGGGAGTCGGGTGGTAGCTCAGTGGGTTAAGCGCACGTGGCACAAAGTGCAAGGACCGGCGTAAGGATCCTGGTTCGAGCCCCCAGCTCCCCACCTGCAGGGGAGTCGCTTCATAGGCGGTGAAGCAGGTCTGCAGGTGTCTATCTTTCTCTCCCCCTCTGTCTTCCCCTCCTCTCTCCATTTCTTTCTGTCCTATCCAACAACAACATCAACAACAACAACAATAATAACTACAACTATAAAACAAGGGCAACAAAAGGGAATGAATAAATAAATAAATGTTTAAAATAAATAAATAAATTAAATTTATTGGAGAGAGACAGAGAAATTGAGAGGGACGAAGGAGATAGAGAGGGAGAGAGACACCTACAGCCCTGCCTCACCACTTGTGAGCTCCCCCTGCAGGTGGGGACTGGGGACTTGAACCTGGGTCCTTGCGCATTATAACACGTGTCCTCAACCAAGTAAGCCACCACTCAGCTTCCACACCCCATTTTTAAAATATTTATTTATTCCCCTTTGTTGCCCTTGCTGTTTTATTGTTGTTTTTGTTATTGATGTCACTGTTGTTGGATAGGACAGAGAGAAATGGAGAGAGGAGAGGAAGACAGAGAGGGGGGGAGAAAGACAGACACCTGCAGACCTGCTTCACCGCCTGTGAAGCGACTCCCCTGCAGGTAGGAAACTGGGGGTTCGAACCGGGATCCTTGAGCCGGTCCCTGTGCTTTGTGCCACCTGTGCTTAACCCGCTGTGCTACCACTGACTCTCTATCACTTCCCTTTTCAAAGGGTTTATCTGGGGCCTAGGAGGTGGCTCAGTGGTAGAGCACATGTTTTACATGTCTGGGGCCCTGGGTGTGACCACTAGCACTTCCTTCACCCCAGATAAATAAAAATAAGGCCTTTTAGACAGAGGTCAGGTAGCGCACGTGTTACCGTGGCAGGGTAACACAGGAGCCAAGCTAAGAAAGGACAAGCAGCATATGCCCATGGACCCAGCCCCCCACTGTCTCCTTGCTTTGCGGAGTGGAAAAAAAGCCCCACATCTGCCTGGGAATGTTATGTCACTGCTCAGAAGGAGCTGGGAGAGCAGCTCCCTTTGTTCCTTGGCCAGCAGGCACTGGCCTTGCAAACAAAGAGCTGTTCTAGGCCTCTCTGTGTAAGGACACTCACCAGCCCTCCCTTCCTGCACCCACAGGGATGGGCCTCCCAGGGCATCTGCTCGAGAGGCAGAGGGCATCTGGGGACAGGGTCACGTCCACTCTCTGTCCTCTGTGACCACCGAAGAGAGGAGGGGAAGACAGAGAGGGGGAGAGAAAGAGAGACACCTGCAGACCTGCTTCACCACCTGTGACGCGACTCCCCTGCAGGTGGGGAGCCGGGGGCTGGAACCGGGATCCTTACCCCGGTCCTTGCACTTTGCGCCACGTGCGCTTAATCCGCTGCGCTACCACCTGACCCCTTTTCTCTCTCTTTTTAAGGCTGTTTCTTTTTCTTTTTTAATCTTTATTTATTGGATAAAGACAGCCAGAAATTGAGAGGGAAGGAGGTGATGGAGAGCAAGAGAGACAGAGAGACACCTGTAGCTCTGCTTCACCATTTGCAAAGCTTTCCCCCTGCAGGTGGGGACCGGGGGCTCAAACTTAGGTCCTTGAGCATTAAAACATATGTGTGTGCAACCAGGTGCGCCACCATTGGCCCCAGCTGTTTCTTTTTCAATTTGATTTATTTATTTGATAGAGACAGAGAAAATTAAGAGAAGAGGGAGTGATAGAGAGAGACAGAGAGACACCTGCTTCACTGCTTATGAAGCCTCTGTCCTGCAGGTGGGAACTGGGTGCTTGAACCTGGGTCCTTGCACACTGTGATGTATGTGCTCAGGCAGGTGCACCTCCGTCTGGCTCTAGGACATAGTGCCTTTTAAGTGACTGTTTACTGAATGTCCAGGTTCTTGCTCAGAATCTGGGAGGTGGCTGGTGCTTAGTAACTGGGAAGAACAGAGAAAACGGGGCAGAAAGAAGTGAGGATGGGGAGGGAGGAGAGAGGGAGAGAAGGAAAGAGGCAGCGAGAAGGAAAGAGGCCCGCAGCAGAGGATAACCCACTGAGCTTTGCCTCATCACCGGGGTTCTAATCCCACCCCAGGCACTCACTGTGACCTTTTCTCTCCCTGAGCCCCACCCCCCCTAGTGAGGAGGAGGAGGAGGGAGGAGGAATGTGGGAAGGGATTGCACGGTGAGTGCATGGGCTCTCCAGCAGCTGAGGCAGTGAGGTACTTAGTGTCCCTGGTCCTTCCTGTACCTGTGGTGAAGAAGCAGCCAGGCCCTAGGCGCCATACCCCCTCACCCCTGGGGATCAGGAAGCGCTTGGAGCTGGCGCCAGCTTGCCCAGAATGGTGATAAATGACTCCTTTATCTGCTCCAGTGCCAGGCAGGGGCAGCTGGGGGAGGGGCAGGCTCAGGCCACTTCCCCCCCCCCTCTTCTCTTCCCCCCTTCCTCTCCTGACTTCTAAAACAGCCCCCTTCCCAGTTGGGCATCAAGCTCCACCTCAAGCTGCCTCGAAGCGCCCAGTCCCCACTGTCCTCAGAGTCGGGAGGGGGGTGTGGGGGGCAGGCTGAAGGCTCTGGATTCATGTCCAGACAGCCCTGGACCAAGTCCTAGACGGAGTCTCCCTCTGTCCCTCACTCACCTGGCGACAAGGCTTCTTTCCCTGTGGAGCATATGAGAAGCCCTGCCTCGTGTGGTCCAGGAGATGGCGCAGCGCAGTGGGTAAAGCATTGAACTCTCAAGCATGAGGTCCTGAGTTCAATCCCTGGCAGTACCTGTACCACAGTGATGTCTGGTTCTTCCTCCTGCTATCTTCTTCATGAGTCAATAAATAAATAAGAATTAAAAGGGGGGGGGAGAGAAAGAAATACTGCCTAGACGTGAGCAGAGGGCACCGGAAGTAGAAAGCACGCCTTACAGTGGATGAGGCCCTGGATTTGAGCCCTGGCGCCGTGAGGGAGCACCGTGGACAGTAGGCCGCTCCCGTCTTTCCGTCTCTTTGTTCTCTCTCTCTGGATACAGAATGGAAAGAAAAAAAAAAACTGCAGCCGAGGACTGAAATCCCCAAAGCTCCAAAGGTCCCAGCACCACCATAGCCAGAGTTGAGCAGTGCTCTGTTCTCATTAAACAAACAAACAAACAAAACCTAAGTGGATTGAAACAACACAAGTGCTGGAAGTCGGGCGGTGGCGCAGCGGGTTGAGCGCACATGGCGCAAAGCACAAGGACCGGCGTCAGGATCCCGGTTCGAGCCCCCGGCTCCCCACCTGCAGGGGAGTCGCTTCACAGGCGGTGAAGCAGGTCTGCAGGTGTCTGTCCTTCTCTCCCCCTCTCTGTCTTCCCCTCCTCTCTCCATTTCTCTCTGTCCTATTCAACAATGACAACAACAATCATAACTACAACAATAAAACAAGGGGAACAAAAGGGAATAAATAATAAATTAATTAAAACTTTTTTAAAAAAGCACAAGTGCTGTGGTCCGGGAGGTGGCGCAGTGCCTAAGGCATAGACTCTCAAGCATGGGTCCTGAGTTCGATCCCCAGCAGCACATGTACCAGAGTGATGTCTGGTTCTTTCTCTCCTCCTATCTTTCTCATGAATAAATAAATAAATTCTAAAAAAAAAAAAAAAAAGCACAAGTGCTAAAGAAAAAATATGTATATATATAAAACAAAACACAAGTGCATTAAGAATTCTGGAAATCAGGGTCAGGGTATATAGCATAATGGTTATGTTAAAAGACTCTCTTGCCTGAGGCTCCAAAGTCCCAGGTCCTAACCCCCCGTGCACCACCATAAGCCAGAAAAGAATGCTGGAACTCACATTTTACTGAATGCATTTTATGGAAGATCAAGGTGGCTGGGTGGTGGTGGGGTTGCTCCTAGAGGCCATCTTTTCCCACTGTTGTTGCTGCTGCTGCTGTTGTTGGATAGGACAGAGAGAAATGGAGCAAGGAGGGGAAGACAGAGAGGGGGAGAGAAAGATAGACACCTGCAGACCTGCTTCACCAGTTGTGAAGTGTCCCTCCCCCACCACAGGTAGGGAGCTGGGGGTTTGAATCAGGACCCTTGTGCTGGTTCTTGCACTTCACACTTCTCTTTCTTTTAACCACCAGGCTATTGCTGAGACAGAGAATTGAGGGAGAAGAGAAAGGGAAGGTATAGAGGGAGAGAGAAAGAGAAAGAGAGACAACTGCAGCCCTGCTTTACTGCTCATGAGGCTCCCCTGCTTCCCACAGGTGGGGAGTGGGGGATCAAACCCAGGTCCTTGTGCATGGCAATGTATGCACTCAATTGGTTGTGCCACCACCCAGACCCAGCCCTCTGCTTTTTTTTTTTCTTTTGCCTCCAGAGTTATCGCTGGGGTTCAGCGCCTGTACTACGAATCCACTGCTCCTGGAGGCTATTTTTTCCCATTTGATGCCCTCGTTGTTTATCATTGTTGTTGTTATTATCGTTGTTGTTGTTGGATAGCACAGAGAGAAATGGAGAGAGGAGGGGAAGACAGGGAGGGGGAGAGACAGATAGACACCTGCAGACCTGCTTCACCACCTGTGAAGCGACTCCCCTGCTGGTGGGGAGCCGGGGGATCGAACTGGGATTCTTACACTGGTCCTTGTGCTTGGCACCATGTGCACTTAACCTGCTGTGCTAACGCCTGCCCCCCCCATCCCTCTACTTTTTAGAGCCCTTACAGTGGCATTAGCCTTGCCTGGAAAACGCAAGATAATCTCCCTATTTTAAGGAGAACTAACAAATTACCTTAATCCCATCTACAAATTTACTTTTCCTCTGTCAGATAGTTTAACACACTCACAGGTTCTAGGGATTAGGATGTGCACATCATGGATAAAGGATTATTCCAGGGATCCAGGTGGTGAGCGCACAGGTTATAATGCACAAGGACCCAGGTTTGAGCCCCAGTCCCCACCTGCAGGGGGAAAGCTTTGTCATTGGTAAAACAGGGCTGCAGGTGTCTCTCTGTCTCTCTCACTCTCTATCTCTTCCTTCGCTACCAATTTCTGACTGTCCATCCAATAAATAAATAAAGATAATATTTTGGGGGGAGTCAGGCAGCAGCACAGCGGGATAAGCGCACATGGTGCGAAGCACAAGGACCGGGGTAACGATCCCAATTCGAGCCCCCGGCTCCCCACCCGCAGGGGAGTCGCTTCACGGGCGGTGAAGCAGGTTTGCAGGTGTCTGTCTTTCACTCCCCCTCTCTGTCTTCCCCTCCTCTCTCCATTTCTCTCTGCCCTATCCAACAATGACGACAACAATAACAACAACAATAACTACAACAACAATAAAAAACCAACAAGGGCAACAAAAAGGAAAATAAATAAATATAAAAAAATAAAAAAGATAATTTTTTTTTAAAAAAAAAGAATATTATTCTGCCTTCCACAGGAAGCCTTTAAATTGCTCTTAGAGGCGCAAGATACTGAAAACCAGTTTAGGACAGCGGTTTCAGGCATGGATTCTAGAGCAAGATTATTTTCCTTGAAACCCAAGCATCACTACCTGGGATGTATCATCTTGCACAACTTACTTCTCTGTCTCAGTTTTGCTCCCCGTAAAACTGTGATAAAATAGTGTTTTCGGGGCCAGGCGGTGGCGCACCTGGTTGAGCGCACATGTTACAGTGTGCAAGGACCTGGGTTTGAGCCCCTGGTCCCTACCTGCAGGGGGAAAGCTTTGTGAGCGGTGAAGAGGGACTGCAGGTGTCTCTCTGTCTCTCTCCTTTATCTCCCCCTTCCTTCTCAAATTCTGGCTGTCTCTATCCAATAAATAGATAATAATAAAAAAAACTGTATGTTAAAAAAAAAAAAAAACAGTGTTCTTGTGGCCCGGGAGGTGGCGCAGTGGATAAAGCATTAGATTCTCAAGCATGAGGTCCTGAGTTCAATCCCTGGCAGCACATGTACCAGAGTGATGTCTGGTTCTCTCTCCTCTTATCTTTCTCATTAATAAATAAATAAAATATTTTTTAAAGATTTTATTTATTTATTAATGAGAAAGATAGGAGGAGGGAGAGAAAGAACCAGACATCACTCTGGCACATGTGCCGCCGGGGATTGAACTCAGGACGTCATGCTTGAGAGTCCAATGCTTTATCCATTGTGCCGCCTCCCGGACCACAATAAAATATTTTTTTAAAATAGTGTTCTCTTTGCAGATATGTAGACATTTTCAAAGATGGCTGGCTTGTACTAAGTGCCTATTAAATATATTAGCTTTTAAGGGCATATCCAAGGGCTGAGGGGGTGCCATCTGGTTGGGTGCACATGTTACAGTGTGCGAGGACCTGGGTTCGAGCCCCTGGTCCCCACCTGCAAAGGAAAAGCTTTGCAAGTGGTGAAGCAGTGTTGCAGGTGTCTTTCTGACTCTCTCCCTCTCTGTCTCCCACTTCCCTCTTGATTTCTGTCTGTCTCTACTCAATAAATAAAGATAGTTAAAAAAAAATTGGGAGGGCAGGTACACCTAGTTAAGCACACATGTCACAGTGCACAAGGACCCGAGTTCAAACACCTGGCCCCCACCTGCAGGGGGAAGCTTCACAAGTGGTGAAGTAGGGCTGCAGGTGTCTCTTTGTCTCTCCTCTCTCTTCCCTTCCTCTCAATTTCTCTCTGTCTCTATCCAATAAATAAAGATAATAAAAAATAAAACATTTTTTAAGAAAGGACATATCCAGCATTGCAGTAAGATTGTGAGATTTATTTATTTATTTAGCCTCCAGGGTTATCGCTGGGGCTTGGTGCCTGCACCACGAATCCACTGCTCCTGGAGGCCATTTTTCCCATTTTGTTGCCCTTGTTGTAGTTGTTATTGTTGTCATAGCTGTTGTTGTTGTTGTTGTCATAGCTGTTGTTGTTGTTGAATAGGACAGAGAGAAACCGAGAGAGGAGGGGAAGACCAAGAGGGGGAGAGAAAGATAGACACCCGCAAACCTGCTTCACCGCTTGTGAAGCGACTCCCCTGCAGGTGGGGAGCTGGGGACTCAAACCGGGACCCTTATGCCAGCCTTTGTGCTTTGCACCATACGCGCTTAACCCAGTGCACTACCTCCCAGCCCCCAGATTATGGGATTTACTCCACAACGACGAACCAGCTCTTAGATACTCAGGGAACACAGACTTATCTGGTTTTGTTTTTCTTTTTTCTGTTTTTCCTCACTCCTGGACATAAGTTTACTAAGTAGAAGAAAGTGGTGAAACCATCTGTACCATCTAAACTATTTGTTCTTCTTTCTGTTTTGCCATATGAGTTTGCTGCATTGGCCAGTATGAATGGTGGATGTGGTGTGACTTCATTCTAAGTATGTGTGAGGTGAATAATTAAACAGACGGACGGACAGACGCACTGCCCTGAATATCTGTCTCCACCATCTTCTTGCTTGGATGCGCCAAGGAGGCAGCCATGAAGACATGGGAAGGGAGACCCCCGGATTCTGACATCTGACACAAGCTTTCACTTCCTCAGCACGGAACTTATTCAGCACCATGGAGAGCAGCCCCAGCAGCCCTCCGCCCACACAGCCGGAGGATCCTCTGGAGGCGTTTCCCCAAAGGAGCCTGGAGGCAGGTGACATCGCAGTGTTGGTTCTGTATTTCCTCTTTGTCCTGGCTGTTGGACTTTGGGTAAGCGGGATTGGGGTTGGGGGGCTGGAGGAGTGGGAGGCACTGCCTGATTGGAGGCGTGACTTACCCCCATCATCATTTTAGGGCTAAGACACAGGGAGGGACAAGCTACGACACTGTCACCCTTCCTTCTTCTAGCGTTTGCCCTTCTTCCGTAGCCAGTCAACAGCATCAGGTTGAGCCTGATGTAAAGTTTCGAGACCTCCTTTGAATCTGGAGAGGTGGCAGTCGTTGACTATGTGGGTCATAGTCTGTCTGTAGCCGCAGGGGCAGTTCGGGTCGTCTCTGGCTCCCCAGCGATGGAACATAGCGGCGCACCGGCCATGGCCTGTTCGATAGCGATTGAGGAGGGCCCAATCATAACGTGCTAGGTCAAAGCCGGGTTGACGCTTGCAGGGGTCTGTGATGAGGTGTTTGTTCTTTACCTCAGCTGACTGCCAACTCTGTTTCCAAGAGTCTGGAACAGAGAAGTTCAGTGTAGGTGTAGGGGACCAGATTGGATGACTAGACCTCAAGCGTTGGACAGGGTGGGCGAAGATATCCGCGTAAATTGGCAGGTCCGGTCGAGCATAGACGTGGGAAATGAATTTAGATGATGCCGCATCCCGACGAATATCTGGCGGGGCAATGTTGCTAAGAACTGGCAGCCATGGAACCGGGGTGGAACAGATGGTTCCAGAAATTATCCTCATGGAGGAATATAATTTGGAATCGACCAAGTGGACATGGGGGCTACGGAACCATCCTGGGGCACAGTATTCTGCAGTGGAATAGCATAATGCCAGAGATGATGATCGTAGTGTGGAAGTCACCCTTCCTGCCATAGGTGATAAAGAAAGGTTCAGGGAATCCGGCGGTAGCGCATTGGGTTAAGCGCACGTGGCGCAAAGTGCAAGGACCTGCGTCAGGATCCCGGTTGGAGCCCCAGGCTCCCCACCTGCAGGGGAGTCGCTTCACAGGCCGTGAAGCAGGTCTGCAGGTGTCTTTCTCTCCTCCTCTCTGTCTTCCCCTCCTCTCTCCATTTCTCTCTGCCCTATCCAACAAAGACAACAACAACAATAACTACAACAACAGTGAAAAACAAGGGCAACAAAAAGGGAAAATAAATAAATATAAAAAGAAAAAAAGGTTCAGTACACTAGGCTACCCTTCCAGGATTTCTTTATGCAAATGGAAGCCAGTATTATTTCACATTTCTCTCCTTTAATTTAATTTAATTTATTTATTTTGCCTCCAGGGTTATCACCGGGGCTTGTTGCAAGCACTATGAATCGACTGCCCTGGGCGGTCACTTTTTTAAAAAAATTTTTATTATCTTTATTTATTTATTGGATAGAGACAGCCAGAAATGGAGAGGGAAGGGGGTGACAGAGAGAGAGACTTGCAGCCCTGCTTTACCACTCACAAAGCTTTTTCCCAACAGGTGGGGACTAGGGTTCAAACCTGGGTCTTTGTACATTGTAATGTGTGCATTCAACCATGTGTGCCACCACCAGCCTATGTATATTAATTTTGACAGGACAGAGAGAAATTGAAAGAGGAGGGGAAAACAGAGAGGGGCAAAGAAAGATAGACACCTGCAGACCTGCTTCACCACCTGTGAAGCGACTCCCCTGCAGGTGGGGAGCCGGGGGCTCGAACCAAGATCCTTGCGTGGGTCTTTGGGCTTTATACTATGTGCCCTTAACCCAATGTGCCACTCCACAGCCCCTCTCTACTTTTAAATAGAAGACAACTTATCACATGTATTGCTTTTCTAATTAATTAATTTTAATGAGAGAGAGAGAGAGAGAGAGAGAGAGAGAGACCAAAGCATTGCTCAGCTCTGGTTTCTGGTAGTGCTAAGGATTGAACCTAGGACCTCAGAGCCTCAAGTATGAAAGTCTTTTACAGGACTATTACACTCTCTCCCCAACCCCACATTCTGTTTTGTTCTTTTACCTTATTTTTCACTTATCAGAGTCTCTTAGATTATCTTACCCTATCAATACATAAAAGCTGCCTCAGGCGAGGGTAGACAGCATAACAGTTCTGCAAAGAGACTCTCATGACTGAGGCTCCAGTGTACCAGGTTCAAATCCCTGCACCACCATAAGCCAGAGCTGAGCAGTGTTCTGGTAAAAAAATAAATAATGAGGGAGCCAGGCAGTAGTGCAGCGGGTTAGGCGCACGTGGCGCGTAGCGCAAGGACCAGCATAAGGATCCAGGTTCAAGCCTCCGGCTCCCCACCTGCAGGGGAGTCGCTTCACAGGCAGTGAAGCAGGTCTGCAGGTGTCTCTCTTTCTCTCCCCCTCTCTGTCTTCCTCTCCTCTCTCCATTTCTCTCTGTCCTATCCAACAACGACAACAATAACAACTACAACTACAATGAAAACAAGGGCAACAAAAGGGAAAATAAATAAATAAAATTTTAAAAGTCTTTAAAAAATAATAAATAATGAAATATTAAAAAAAATTTAAAAAGAGCTGCCTCATCTTTTTAAAACCTGCAAGTTATTTTATTAGCTGCTGGTACTGACGATTCTTTAATTTGCTGAGGTCAGTCAGATTGGTTCTCGTCTCACTATGACAAATCATGCTCCAACAAGCAAACTTTGTACACTCATTATTCTGGGGTATGTGTGACAGTGATGTAGAATAAGTTCCCTGGAAGGGAACTGTCAGGATAAAGATCATATGCTCATGGGGGCCTGGCAGTAGCGCACCATGTTAAGTGCACATGGTGCTAAGAATCCCTGTTCGAGCCCCCGGTTCCCCACCTGCAGGGAGTTGCTTCACAAGCAGTGAAGCAGGTCTGCAGATGTATTTCTCTCCACCTCTCTGTCTTCCCTTCTTTTCTTCATTTCTTTCTGTCTATCCAGCAATAACAATAATAACAACAACAAGATAAACATAAAGGCAACCAAAGGGAAACAATGGTCTCCAGGAGAAGTGGATTGGTAGTGCAGGCACCGGGCCCCAGCAATAATCCCGGAGGCAAAAACAAAAAAAAAAAGTATGTTTCCTGTCAGAAAGCTCAATCTTTTTTTTTTTTAAATTATTTATTTATTTATTCCCTTTTGTTGCCCTTGTTGTTTATCATTGTTGTTGTTATTGATGTCATTGTTGTTGGATAGGACAGAGAGAAATGGAGAGAGGAGGGAAAGACAGAGAGGGGGAAAGAAAGATAGACACCTGCAGACCTGCTTCACCGCCTGTGAAGTGACTCCCCTGCAGGGGGGGAACCGGGGACTCAAACCGGGATCCTTACGCCGGTCCTTGTGCTTTGTGCCACCTGCGCTCAACCCACTGCACTACAGCCCCACTCCCCATTAATAAAATATTTTTTAAGAAATATTTATTTATTTCCTTTTTGTTGCCCTTGTTGTTTTTATTGTTGTTGTAGTTATTATTGTTGATGTCGTCGTTGTTGGATAGGATAGAGAGAAATGGAGAGAGGAGGGGAAGACAGAGAGGGGGAGAGAAAGATAGACATCTGCAGACCTGCTTCACCTTCTGTGAAGTGACTCCCTGCAGGTGGGGAGCCGGGGTCTCAAACCAGGATCCTTACACTGGTCCTTGCGCTTTGCGCCACCTGTGTTTAACCCACTACGCTACCGCCCGACTCCCCATAAATAAAAAATATTTTTTTAAAAACTGTGTATTGAACCAAAATATATTTAACGTCCAGATCTGGCCTATTAAACTTGCAGCTTGTAATCTGTGGCTTGGGGGCACTTCAGGAAGCCTCTGATCACTAACATCTCCCCTCTCTCCTCCTCCTCTTTGCTTCAGTCCACAGTGAAGACCAAAAAAGACACAGTGAAGGGCTACTTCCTAGCTGGAGGGGACATGGTGTGGTGGCCGGTGAGTGGTCTTCAGTGTGATTAAAATCGTGTGTATGGGGTGGGTGGGTGGAGCTAGCATAATGGTTATGCAAAGAGTCTCTCACCCCTGAGGCTCCAAAGGCCCAGGTTCAGTCCCCTGCATCACCATAAGCCAGAGCTGAGCAGTGCTCTGGTTAAAAAAAAAAAAAAAGCAAAACTTGTGGATTCTGTCTTAGGACCCTTTGGTTTCATGTTGTCTGGAAATCGCAATATAGAACTAGTGAAAGCTTACATTAAAAAAAGAAGATAATTTATGGGATTACCTAAGGGAAGATAGAGGGCTGACCTCATTTCACAACTGGCACTCCAGTGACTTCACAAGCAACTAGTTTGTCTTCCTCTTTCCTTTCTTTCTCTCTCTCTCTCTCTCTCTCTCTTTCTTTCTTTCTTTCTTTCTTTATAAACACAGAAAAATTGATAGAGAAGGGGGAGATAGAAAGAGAAACAGGGGAGTCTGGTGGTAGCGTAGTGGGTTAAGCGCACATGGAGGAAAGCGCAAGGACCGGTGTAAGGATCTGGGTTCGAGCCCCCGGCTCCCCACCTGCAGGGGAGTCGCTTCACAGGTGGTGAAGCAGGTCTGCATGTGTCTGTCTCCCCCCCTCTGTCTTCCCCTCCTCTCTCCATTTCTCTCTGTCCTATCCAACAACAGCAACATCAATAACAACAGTAATAATAACCACACCAATGATAAAAACAAGGGCAACAAAAAAGGGGCATATAAATATATACATAAAATATAAAGAAAATATCTCATGTATGATTCTGTCCATCCTAGCACCTACTAGCCTCAAGCCTGGCTCAGACCCTAAGTGCCTGAGCTGGGGAGTATGAGGCCTCCCCTGAAGTGTATACGATGAGAAATGACAGAGACAGAGTCCTGACGGAAAACTGGAGGCAGTTGTCAGGACAAGGTGGAACGGAGGTTGAGAACTTCGAACATGAAATCCACAAGACAAATTGATTAGTATTTTCTTTCTTTTGTCATTACCTTTATTATTATTATTTTGCTTCCAGGGTTATCGCTGGGGCTCGGTGCCTGCACTACGAATCCACTGCTCCTAGCGGCTATTTTTTCCCTTTTGTTGCCCTTGTTGCTTATCATTGTTGTTATTATTGTTGTCATTTCTGTAGTTGTTGTTGGGTAGGACAGAGAGAAATCGAGAGAGGATGGGAAGACAGAGAGCAGGGAGAGAAAGACAAACACCTGCAGACCTGCTTCACTGGGATCCTTATTCCAGTCCTTGTGCTTTATGCCATATGCACTTAACCTGCTGCACTACTGCCCGGCCCCCATTATTATCTTTATTTATTGGATAGAGGAAGCCAGAAATCGAGGGGGAAGGAGGGAGATAGAAAAGAGACAGAGAGACACCTGCAGACCTGCTTCACCGCTTGTGAAGTTTTCCCCCTACAGGTGGGGACTGGGGGCTCGAACCTGAGTCCTTGCACACTGTAACATGTGCGCTCAGCCAGGTGCGCCACTGCCCAGCCCCAATTAGTATTTTCAAAGGCGTTTCAAATGAGTAGATTGGAAAAGGCTCGGAACTCTCCAAAAGACCCATTCTCATGGTGTTGTCAGTCACCTGCGTTGTCTCACAGGTTCTGGGAAACTTGCAAGCTTTGTATTTATTTTCCCTGACTCAGTGAGCAACAACTACGACCAGCCTCTGCTTCTCTCTGTCCTGGTCCCTTAGGAGCATGGCAGAGGGGGAGATGGCCGGCCGACTAGACCTTGGCTCCTGGCTCTCACCTGCCCTTCTCCCCACAGGTGGGGGCCTCTTTGTTTGCCAGCAATGTTGGCAGTGGACATTTCGTTGGCCTGGCTGGGTCAGGAGCTGCCGCAGGCATTTCTGCAGCTGCTTATGAGATAAACGTGAGTGTTCATAGCTTCTACCTAGTGGTCCTGGGGCAGAGCAGGACAGTTGTGTAAATGTCCCCAAACATTTAAAAATGGATTGATGCTCGGGAGTCAGGCGGTAGCGCAGCAGGTTAAGTGCAGGTGGCGCAAAGCGCATGGACCGGCATAAGGATCACGGTTCGAACCCCCGGCTGCCCACCTGCAGGGGAGTCCTTCACAGGTGGTGAAGCAGGTCTGCAGGTGTCTTTCTCTCCCCCTCTCTGTCTTCCCCTCCTCTCTCCATTTCTTTCTGTCCTATGCAACAATGACAATATCAATAACAACAATAATAACTACAACAATTAAAAAAACGGATTGATGCTTTATGGAAAAAAAACAAACAGGAAGGGCACCCTGGTTGGCAACAATTAGTTTGATCACAAACTTCAGGGCTCTACATGGAAATGCTTGTTGGGGACTGGGGGGCTTAAGCCCATGACCCTGACAAACAGGTGTGTGGAGACTGGGATTCAGAATAATTTCCTTGGGGCCGGGTGGTGGCACACCTGGTTGAGCGCACATGTTACAATGTGCAAGAACCAAGGTTCGAGCCCCCAGTCCCCACCTGCAGGGGGAAAACTTTGCGAGTGGTGAAGCAGTGCTGCAGGTGTCTCTCTGTCTCTCTTCCTCTCTATCACCCCCATCCCTCTCAATTTCTGGCTGTCTCTAATAAATAAATACATGATGCCAAAAAATTAAAATAAAAAAAGAATCATTTCCTTGAGGCACGAGACTGGAAGCATCATGGGACTGGGAGGTATTACTGTGTATTAGCTAGCAATTGACCAACATAAAAACTATGTGAATACCACAAGGTTTAATTTTTTTTAATTTTCTTTTTTGTTGCCCTTGTTTTTATTGTTGTTGTAGTTATTATTGTTGTTGTTGATGTCATAGTTGTTAGATAGAACAGAGAGAGATGAATAGAGGAGGGAAAGACAGAGGGGGGAGAGAAAGAGAGACACCTGCAGACCTGCTTCACCCCTCGTGAAGCGACTCCCCTGCAGGTGGGGAGCCGGGGCTCGAACCGGGATCTGTAGGCCAGTCCTTGCACTTTGCGCCACATGTGCTTAACCCACTGCGGTACTGACCGACCCCCACTAACACTTTCTTTTTTTTTTTTCCACTAACACTTTCTAAAAGGTTAATCCATGCTTCAGAGTCAGTGAATGACAGACCTTATCATATTAGGGGGTTCAGTCACAGACCAAACATCCCGGTTCCAAAACTGTGTGACCCAGGGCAAGTCACTTAACCTCTCTGAGCCTAATGCATACAGTAAGCACAGCAATGGTACCTGCCCGCGGAAGCACTGAATGAATGCATTGCTTGTCCAGGCTGCAGAGGAATAGCTGGTGCCCAGGAAGCATTCAATAGGTGTCATCTCACCTGTGGATTTGCTTGCAGCAACCCAGCCAGGCTCTGTTCCCAGGCATGGCCAGTGAGTTCCCACTCCGTGTTGCCTCCTCCAGAGCCATCGGAGTCTCAGTAGCAGCTACCTGCCTGACCTCAAGGCCCAGTCCTAACCCCACTGCCCAAGGAGGAAGGGGCCATGGGCTGGACCGTGATGTCACCCTACACACCACGTGGTGCACAGCGGGCGTGGTAAAGAGCTTTCATCATGACGTCAGCCTCTGCTCCTCCTCAGACCTGGAGACCTGGGTTTGAGGTGGCACAGTGGTAGTGCCAGGGACTTGCATGTGACAGGACTTAGGTTGATCCCCAGTGTCACCGATTCACAAAGCAAAAGCACCCAGAAGGAGCGATGGTGGAAGTCAGCTCAGGGTGCGGAGTAGAAGCCGGAGAAGGAGCTTGAGGTGGCGGGAGTGGGGACTGACTCGGCTTTCTTATTTTCTAGGGTTTGTTTTTCGTGCTGTTGTTGTCCTGGGTCTTTCTTCCCATCTACATCTCTGGCCAGGTGAGCCCGAGGGGTCGAGTGCTGTGGCTTTGTGTCCCTCTGTTCTGGGACTTGCCTTTTCACACTCCCTGCAGTGTATTTTGGTAATGGGATCTCAAGTTTAACGTATCAAGCTCTCAGTTTTAATGTAATCACATCCATCACCCTTCTCAATAGCTACTGTCTTTTGGGGGTTGGAGAGATTGCATTATGGTGAGGCAAAAAAAAAAATAATAATAATAATAAATAAAGACTCTCATGCCTAAGGCTTCTATGTCCCATGTTCAATCCCCACCATAAACCAGAGCTGAGCAGTGCTCTGGTGAAGAAGAGATGAAGAAACAAACAAACAAAAATCAAAACAAAAACAAACAAAACTACTGCCTTTAGGCTTTGTTTTAAAACAGATCTTTTCAGGCTGGGGGACATCGCACATAACTTGCATTCTTGAGGTTATGAGTTCAATCCCTGAGACCCCTTGATACCAGAGCTGGTGATCTGTCGGGTGGCCTGTCTGGTGATCTCTGTCAGTCTGTCTCTCTCATATAAACAAGTCTTTTGGTGGTCCAGGAGGTGGTGGAGTGAAAAAAGCTTTGGACTTTCAAGCATGAGGTCCTGAGTTCAATCCCTGGCAGCATGTGTGCCAGAGTGATGTCTGGTTCTTTCTCTCTTCTCCTGTCTTTCTCATTAATAAATAAAATCTTAAAAGAAACAAGTCTTTTGAAAATGAAATAAAAAATCTAAGAGAAATTTTCCTTTTTTAGTATCGTTATTGAATAGAGACGGCCAGAAATTGAGAGGAAGGGGTAGAAAGAGAGGGAGGGAAACAGAGAGACACCTGCAATACTGCTTCACCACTTGTGACACTTCCCACCACAGGTGGGGACCAGGGTTTTGAACCTGGGTCCTTGCTCATTGTAACACATATACACAACCAAGTGCACCACCACCCGGCCCCAGGAAATATTTTCTTACTTGAAGGTCATAACAATCTTCCATATTCTAAAACTTTTCACATTCAAATCAATTTTTTTGCCCATATTTTGAGAACGGGATAATGCTGCTGGGGAGATAGCATAATGGTTATGCAAATAGCTCTCATTCCTGAGGCTCCAAGATCCCAGGTTCAGTCCCCAGCACCACCATAAACCAGAGTTGAGCAGTGTTCTATCTAGTTAAACCAAAACAAAAACAGTTAAACAAAAACGGGTAGGGGTAGAGAGCAAAATGGTTATGCAAAGAGACTCTCTTGACTGAGGCTCCAAAATCCCAGGTTCCATCCCCTGCACCACCATAAACCAGAGCCGAGCAGTTCTCTAGTAAAAAACAAAAACAAAACAAAAAAGAAACAGGGAGTCCAGCAGTAGCGCAGCGGGTTAAGCGCAGGCGGTGCAAAGCCAAGGGACCAGCATAAGGATCCCGGTTCAAGCCCCCGGCCCCCCACCTGCAGGGGAGTCGCTTCACAAGCTGTGAGGCAGGTCTGCAGGTGTCTCTCTTTCTCTCCCCCTCTCTGTCTTCCCCTCCTCTCTCCATTTCTCTCTGTCCTATCCAACAATGACAACAACAATAATAACTACAACAATAAAACAACAAGGGCAACAAAAGGGAATAAATTTTTTTTTTTTAAAAAAGGGGGGCAGAGTGGTGACACACCTGGTTGAGCACACATGTTACAGTGCAGAAGGACCTGGAAGGACCCGGGTTCGGGTCCCTGGTCCCCACCTGCAAGGGGTAAGCTTTGTGAGCAGGGGTAAGCAGGGCTACAGGTGTCTCTCTCTCTCCCTTCCCAGCCCCCTTCCCTCTTAATTTCTGTCTGTCTCTATCCAATAAATAAAGATTAAAAAAAACCAAAAGACAAAAAACAGGAGTCAGGCGTAGTGCAGCAGGTTAAGCGCATGTGGCACAAAGCGCTAGGACCGGGAGTCGCTTTACGGGCGGTGAAGCAGGTCTGCAGGTGTCTGTCTTTCTCTCCCCCTCTCTGTCTTCCCCTCCTCTCTCCATTTCTCTCTGTCCTATCCAACAATGACAACAACAATAATAACTACAACAATAAAACAACAAGGGCAACAAAAGGGAAAATAAATAAATAAATAAATATAAAAAAATAAAAACCAAAAACAATATGGAAGGAAACTGCATCTCTCAGAGACGCTCTCCACCCTCCATCCACAGTGCTTCTGAGCCAGTTCATTCACTGAAGAAGCCTTTATTGGGTGAATGCCGCCCACTCTAGCCGGTCCACATCCTCAGTTCTCTGCTTCCCTGACCACCACGATGCTGCTCCACATCTGGAAAGTCTTTCCTTTCTTTTTTTTTTTATTTATCCCCTTTTGCTGCCCTTGTTGTTTTATTGTTGTAGTTATTATTGTTGTTGTTGATGAAGTCTTTCCTTTCTATGACTATCCTTTTCTCATCTTTCTTTAAGTAACAGTTCCTCCAGAAAGCCCTTTCTGACTCCTCTGAGCAGCCTCGATCTCTGTCATAGTCGGGATCTGCATTTGCTCATGTGATATTTAAGGAGCCAGTCTCTCCCATTCGATTCTGGTGGCTGTTTCAGCTGGGACAAGCTGCCCAGCATCACACAGTGAATTCATTTACTTTTCTTTTTTTTAAATATTTATTTATTTATTCCCTTTTTGTTGCCCTTGCTGTAGTGATTATTATTGTTGTTGGATAGGACAGAGAGAAATGGAGAGAGGAGGGGAAGACAGAGAGGGGGAGACTCCCCCTGCAGGGGGGTCACTTCACAGGTGGTGAAGCAGGTCTGCAGGTGTCTGTCTTTCTCTCCCCTTCTCTGTCTTCCCCTCCTCTCTCCATTTCTCTCTGTCCTACCCAACAATAACAACATCAATAACAACAACAATAAGCACAACAACTATAAAACAACAAGGGCAACAAAAGGGGGAAAAATAGCCTCCAGGAGCAGTGGATTCATGGTGCAGGCACTGCGCCCTAGCAATAACCCTAGCAATAATCTTGGAGGCAAAAAAAAACATTAAGATTCATTTTTCATTTACAGCAGTCACTGAGAGTGATTAACATATGCTGGGTAGACATGGGTTGAGAGGCACACAAAGTCAGCTAGGTGCCAAGGGCTCCCCTCTGCCCCATCCTCAGGTGACCACGATGCCAGAATACCTCCAGAAACGCTTTGGTGGTAAGAGGATCCCCATCACCCTGGCCGTGCTCTACCTGTTCATCTACATCTTCACCAAGATCTCGGTGAGGCAGGGCTCCCCGTGGAGGCTCCTCCTCCCCTGGGGTGGGCTCTGGGGAAAGATGAAGAGGGGAGAAGCAGTCACTTCACTCCTGCCCAAGTTCTGCCAGCAGGCCTGGGGCCTGGGAAATGACGGAGGAAGAGAGTCTAACCTGTGGTTCTTCTGTGTTTGCTAGAATCATCTAAAGCTATGGTTTGAGTTTATTCTAGGGGAACCTGTGTGCAGGTTTTGCAAATTTGCAAATGTCATTCGTTCATTCATTCGTTCTTCACGTATGCAATCCCTCATTCATTCATTGCGCTGCTCGGTATCTTTGCAGGTGGACATGTACGCAGGTGCCATTTTTATCCAGCAGTCTCTGCATCTGGACCTGTACCTGGCTGTCATCGGGCTGTTGGCCATCACAGCTGTCTACACAATCGCAGGTCCCCGTGAATGGCGGGCGATGCTGGGAGGGGCGGTGGGCGGGACTGTGGGCCACCCAGTCTATGGGGATGTTAAAGCCATTGATATTACTCCAGACCATGCTTCCATGCTTCAAAGAACCAGAGTTGTCTGATAAAAAGCAGAGCGTTTGGGAGTCGGGCGGTGGCGCAGTAGGTTAAGCGCACACACATGGCGCAAAGCGCAAGGACAGACATCAGGATCCCGGTTCGAGCCCCCGGCTCCCCACCTGCAGGAGAGTCGCTTTACAGGTGAAGCAGGTCTGCAGGTGTCTGTCTTTCTCTCCCCTTCTCTGTCTTCCCCTCCTCTCTCCATTTCTCTCTGTCCTATCTAACAAGGATTACATCAATAATAATAACTACAACAACAATAAAAAAAGGGGAATAAAAGGGAAAATTTTAATAAGACATAACTCCATAGTGTGAGTTCCCATGTGTGCACCCAAGTGCTGTTTATTCTGCGCCTACGGAGTGCCAAGCGTGTGTGTGTGTCCGCATGCACACACACGCAGACACCGTGTGAAGCCATTTCACAAACTCCTGTGATCCTGGAGCCTGCGGTGGAGAAGGCTTCCCCCCTCGGAGGTGCATCTTAGAGGAGTAGGTGACCTGGAGCACGGCCTCGGCCTCTGTTTGATTTGGAATAGTTGTCTTTTCTTTTTTTTATACTTATTTATAATTTATTTTCCCTTTTGTTGCCCTTGTTGTTTTTTATTGTTGTGGTAATTATTATTGTTGTTGTCATTTATGTTGTTGTTAGATAGGACAGAGAGAAATGGAGAGAGAAGGGGGAGACAGAGAGGGGGAGAGAAAGATAGAGACCTGCAGACCTGCTTCACCGACTGTGAAGCGACTCCCCTGCAGGTGGGGAGCCAGGGCCCGAACCGGGATCCTTGAGCCGGTCCTTGCGCTTTGCACCACCTGTGCTTAAACCCGCTGCGCTACCGCCCGACTCCCATAGTTGCCTTTTCATGCTCTGTTCCAGCTTGCTCCTTTCCTTTTCCGACAGTTTTTTTTTTTAATTAATTGTTCATTGGATACAGAGAAATTGAGAGGGGAGAAAGAGAGAGGAAGAGAGACACCTGAAAATCTGCTTCACCATTTGTGAAATTTCTCCACTGTAGATGGGGACTGGGGTCTTTGTGTACTTGTACATGTGAGAGAAAGAGGGGGGTTGGGCAGTGGTGCACTGGGTTAAGTACACATAGTATGAAGTGCAAGGACCCTCGCAAAGATCCAGACTCCCGACTCTTCACCTGCGGGGCCGGGGTCATGTCACAAGGGGTGAAGCAGATCTATAGGTGTCTTTCTCTTTCCCTCCTCTCTCAATTTCTCTCTGTCCTATACAATAAAAAAGGGGGGGTAGGACGATAGCGCAGCGGGTTAAGCACAAGTGGCGCAAAGCACAAGGACCTGCGTCAGGATCCCGGTTTGAGCCCCCGGCTCCCTGGACCTGCGGGGGGAGTCGCTTCACCGGCGGTGAAGCAGGTCTACAGGTGTCTGTCTTTCTCTCCCCCTCTCTGTCTTCCCCTCCTCTCTCCATTTCTCTCTGTCCTATCCAACAACGACGACATCAATAATAACTACAACAATAAAACAACAAGGGCAACCAAAGGGAATAAATAAATATTTTTTTAAAAGTGGAAAAAATGACTGGCAGGAACAGTAGATTCATAGTGCTGGCACCAAGCCCCAGTGGTAACCCTGGAGGCAAGGGAGTGGGGAGGGGAGATCTAGACCAACTGACGTACAAGTTGGCCTCACTCCCATGGCTGGGTTTTCTTCTTTTATTTCTTCTTTTATTTCTCCTCCTCCTCCTCCTCCTCCTCCTCCTCCTCCTCCTCCTCCTCCTCCTCCTCCTCCTTCTCCTCCTCCTTCTCCTCCTTCTTCTCCTTCTCCTCCTTCTTCTTCTTCTCCTCCTCCTCCTCCTCCTCCTCCTTCTCCTTCTTTTTCTTTTTCTTCTTTTTTTTTTTTTTTTTTGCCTCCAGGCTTATCACTGGGACTCTGTGCCAGTACTATGAATCCACTGCTCCTGGTGACCATTTCTTCTATTTTATTAGCTAGGACAGAAAGACATTGGGAGAAGAGGGAGGAGATAAAGAGGTAAAGAGAAAGACAGACACCTACAGACCTGCTTCTCCACTTGTGAAGCGACCCCCTTGCAGATGGAAAGCTGGGGGCTCCAGACCTAATCCTTGCATGTGTCCTTGCACTTTCTGCTAAGTGCAATTGTTAATTAACTGGGTACGCCACCACCCGGCCCCCCTCAGCTGGACTGTCTCCATGTCTCCAGTGCCACCCACTGGGCTAATCTGGGCTTCTGGTAGTCTGGAGGCAACAGTGGAGCAAGAATAGGAGCTTCAGGCCCCTTTGAGGTCGAGGTCTGGCGGCAGCACCCTCCTACCATAGTCCATAGACCAAAGCAAGTCTTTTAGGCCAAGCTCATCTTTGAGAGTTGGCAAATTTTGCTTCACATCCTCATGAAGGGAGCAGCAAAGGAAAGTCCACTGCAAAGTAAGGCTGTGCTCAGAGTAGACGTTGGGGTCGGTCATCTTAGCACTAAGCAGCTGCCTCACTGGGTCTTTGTTATTATTATTTTAAATATTAATTTATTTATGTATTCCCTTTTGTTGCCCTTGTTTTATTGTTGTTGTTGATGATGTCATTGTTGTTGGATAGGACAGAGAGAAATGGAGAGAGGAGGGGAAGACAGAGAGGGGGAGAGAAAGACAGACACCTGCAGACCTGCTTCAGGGCTTGTGAAACGACTCCCCCGCAGGTGGGGAGCCAGGGGCTCGAACCAGGATCCTTACTCTTGTCCTTATGCTTTGCACCATGTGCGCTTAACCCGCTGCACTACCGCCTGACTCCCTGATTTTTATTATTATTTTTAAAATTGCCACAGGATTGTCACTAGGGCTCTGTGCAGGCACTACGAATCCACCACTCCCGGTGGCCATTTCTTCCTTCCTAACTTTTTTCTTTCTATTTTATTTCATAGGACAGAGAGATATTAAGAGGGGAGGGGGATAGATAGATAGATAGATAGATAGACAGACAGGAAGAAAAGAGATAACTGAAGATCTGCTTCTGCTTCCCTGTTTGTGAAGCATCCCTTCCTGCAGGTGGGGACTAGGGGCTCAAACCCAGGTCCCTGCCTTGGCAAAGCCTATGCTCAACTGAGCGTGCCATCGCCCAGCCCTACCCCATTGGGTGTTGAACTTGCAACTTCCCTCTGTGAGCCAGAGTGACTGCCCCTGCACCATCAGACCTCCCCCTCACCTCTGTGCCTCCCCCCCCCACCTTCAGGTGGTCTGGCTGCTGTGATCTACACGGACGCCCTGCAGACTTTTATCATGCTTATCGGAGCGCTTTCCCTGATGGGCTACAGTAAGTGGGGCGCCTGGTTCACATGATGAACGAATGAATGCCAGCCGCCCCCCACCCCCCAAGTAGAGACACCTGCTCACGTCTGTGAACTGCACAGCTGGCTGTCAGAAGAATGCTGCTTGGGGCGTGCTTCTCTAGGGAAACATTAAACGTCCTTCTGAGGGGTGGGGCGATAGTGCAGCGGGTTAAGCAAGCACATGAGGCGCAGAGCTCAAGACCCAGCGTAAGGATCCGAGTTCGAGCCCCCGGCTCCCCACCTGCAGGGGAGTCTTTCAGAGGCAGTGAAGCAGGTCTGCAGGTGTCTATCTTTCTCTCTCCCTCTCTGTCTTCCCCTCCTCTCTCCATTTCTCTCTGTCCTATCCAAAAACGACAACATCAATAACAACAACAATAAAAAAGGCAACAAAAGGGAACCTAAATAAATATTAAAAATTAAAAATAAATATAAATAAATGTCCTTTTGTGGACATGGATGAATGATTAAATACATAATAAAAGAGGGAAAAGGGACAACCTTTTCCTCCCAGAAGAACTGCCCTGAATAAATGCAGATGGAGCAAGAGGGAAGAGAAATCTTTCCACCATGGCCCAGCAGACAGCGGGCAGGACTTGTTGGCATGAGGTCCCGAGTTCAATCCTGGGGTACAACATGGACTAGTTCTTTTTTATTTTCTTTTAATTTTTTATATTTTTATATTACAGAATTACATGTCGACAGGGGTTTGAATCCACACCATTCCCACCACCAGAGTTCTGAATCTTCACTCTCCCCACTGCAATCCACCACAGTTCCCCTAAAGTTGTAGACATGGGCCAACCATCTTCTCTACAACTATCTGTCCACATTTATACATGGTTGTCCCTTCTTTTCCTGATTCACTCCTCTCTTCCCCTCTAAACCACTCATGACATCATAGCTACCTCCTTTTTCTTCTCTCTCTCTGGGTGCTGATGGAGCTGGAGTGCAGAGTCCTCTTACCTTCATCCTATCGCTTCTCCCCCGCTGGGAGATCAAGGATCAAGGTTGTTTATGGGGAGCAGAACGTAGTAGTTCTGGCTTCTGTAGCTGCTTCTCCGCTGAGCATGGGCATTGACAGATCGATCCAGACCCCCAGCCTGTTTCTGTCTTTCCCTAGTGGACCAGAGCTCTGGAGATGCGAGGGTCCAGGACACATTGGTGAGGTCGTCTGCCCAGAGAAGTCGGGGTGGAGTCATGGTAGCATCTGCAGCCTGGTGTCTGGAAGGTGGCATGACTTAAGTTGAGTCAAGATGGTTAATGAACAGGAACCAGAAAGTAGGATCAGAGCAGATGAGATTAGGGACTTTAGAGTAGAAGAAAGCTAAGGAAACCATCTTAGGCATGTTTCTGGGGGCATACAACTATAGTAGGATGACGGCCTTCCTTGGTGGCACTGCTTCAAGAAAGTTCCGGGGCTCTGGCCCTCCCCCTCACCTCTTGCTGTGGCCCCTGGTGAGTTCCAGGCTAACCCGTGTTCCCCTGCCTTCCAGGTTTTGCCGCGGTTGGTGGTCTGGAGGGCCTGCAGGAGAAGTACTTCCTGGCCATCGCTAGCAACCGCAGTGAGAACAGCAGCTGCGGGCTGCCCCGGGAAGATGCCTTCCACATTTTCCGAGACCCCCTGACCTCTGACCTCCCGTGGCCCGGGATCCTGCTTGGAATGTCCGTCCCGTCCCTCTGGTATTGGTGCACCGATCAGGTACACTTATTGAAAGAATTCCGGGGCCAGGGAGTTGGGCGGTAGCGCAGCGGGTTAAGTGCACATGGCGCAAAGCACAAGGACTGGCATAAGGATCCCGGTTCGAACCCCGGCTCCCCACCTGCAAGGGAGTCGCTTCACAGGCGGTGAAGCAGGTCTGCAGGTGTCTATCTTTCTCTCCTCCTCTCTGTCTTCCCCTCCCTCTCTCCATTTCTCTCTGTCCTATCCAACAATGACAACAACAATAATAACTACAACAATAAAACAAGGGCAACAAAAGGGAATAAATAAATAAAATAAATTTAAAAAAATTTTTTTAAGGGAAAATAAATAAATCTTAAAAAATAATTAAAAAAAAAAGAACTCTGGGGCCAGATGGTGGCGCACCTGGTTAAGCACACACATTACAGTGCTCAAGGACCCAGGTTTGAGCCTGCAGGGGAGGAAGCTTCACGAGTGGTAAAGCAGGGCTATAGGTGTCTCTCTGTCTCTCTCCTTCTCTGTCTCCCCCTTCCCTGTCAATTTCTCTGTCTAATAAATAAATAAATAAATAAAAATATTTAGGAAAAAAGAGAAAGAGGGTGGGGGAGATAGCATAATGGTTATGCAAACAGACTCTCATGCCTGAGGCTCCTAAATCCCAGGTTCAGTCCCCCGCACCACCATAAGCCAGAGCTGAGCAGTGCTCTGGGGCTTCTCTCTGTGTCTCTCTCTCCCTCTCTCTCTCTCTGCATTTCGCTCAAAAATAAAATAAATTAAAAAAGAGAGAGAGAAAGAATTCCAGCTCTGTCCTGCTCACCACCCAGCCCTGCAGCCACACTCCGCAGGGAGTGACATCTGATTTCCTCGTGTCCACAGCTCACTGAACCAGCTCACAGAGGTGCTGGTAGCTCACCGTGGCCTCTCTGTCAATTCTCAGGGTGCCTTACTGTCTAGAGTCTGGAAGAACAATAGCAAAAGTCCCAAGTTCACCTGTGTTAGATCTGAAGACTGAACACTCCAGAGGGGTCCGATGGTGCCTCACCTGGCAGAGTGCACCTGTTACCAGGTTTGAGGACCCAGGTTCAGGTCCCCAGCCCTCACCTACTGGGATGGTGGAGGGGAAGGAGGCTTCATGAGCAGTGGCATGGTGCTGAAGGTGTCTCTCCTCTGTGCCTTTCTCTCTTTCCCTTTTAAAATATTTATTTATTAAAAAATATTGATTGATTGATTGATTGATAGGTCAGAGAGAAATTGAGAGGGGAGGAGGAGGAGATAAGAGAGGGAAATTTCCTCATCTCTCAATTTCTTTGTCTCTATCCAATAATAAATAAATAAAAATTTAAAAAGGGGGGTAGGAGGTGGCACACTTGGTTAAGCACACACATTACAGTGCTCAAGGACTCAAGTTCAAGCCCCTGGTCCCTCCCTGCATGGAGGAAACTTCACAAGTGATGAAGCCGGTCTACAAGTGTCTCTCTGTCTCTTTATCTTGCTATCTCCTCCTCTTCTCTCAAAGTTTCTGCCTCTATCCAATAATAAATAAATAAATAAAAAGAGAGTGAGAGAGAGAAAGAAAGAAAGAGAGGAAGAGATACTTTCAACACTGCTTCACCATTCATGAAGCTTCCCCCTGAGGTTGGGGACCAGAGGTTTGAACCTGGATCCTTAGGTAGTGTAACATTTGCACTCAACTGGGTGTGCCACTACCCCCACCCCCCAGCTTCCTTGGTCTTAATCAAAAGTCCTTACAACTCCCTCCATGCTATTCCCTCCAGGTGATCGTTCAGCGAACTCTAGCTGCCAAGAACCTGTCTCACGCCAAAGGAGGGTCCCTGATGGCTGCCTACCTGAAGGTGCTGCCCCTTTTCATGATGGTCTTCCCTGGTATGGTCAGCCGCGTCCTCTTCCCAGGTCAGGAGAAGGTGGGGGAGACAGGTCATACCTGTCTGTGGGTGTCAAGCCCTGGGAAGTGTTTTAAACACACCACTGCTTATGCCCGAGGGAGGGAGGAATGCCAGACCACTCTGTGTGGGTAGGTGACAGTTTTTTTTTGTTGTTGTTGTTGGATAGGACAGAGAGAAATGGAGAGAGGAGGGGAAGACAGAGAGGGGGAGAGAAAGATAGACACCTGCAGACCTGCTTCACCGCCTGTGAAGGGACTCCCCTGCAGGTGGGAGCCGGCTTGAACCGGGATCCTTATGCTCGGTGGTGAATCAAGGAAACTTGCAAAGCTTTGTCTTGCCCCCCACCCCCAAAGAAAAGAGTTTTCTACTCCTGCTCACCAAATCTTGCAAGTTTAGGGGCTAGGGCGGGTGAAATAGCTCACTTAGGTAGTGCGCTTGTTTTGCTATAGGCACAACCCAGGTTCAAGCCCGGCCTCCACTGCACTGAAGGAAGCTTTGGTGCTGTAGCCTGCCTCTCTCCCTCTCTCCCTCCCTCCCTCTCTCTCTCTCTCTCTCTCTCTCTCTCACTAGCTTTTTACTTATTTATGTATTTGCCTCCAGGGTTATCACTGGGGCTTGGTCCTGGACTACAAATCCACTGCTCCTGGAGGTCATTTTTCCCATTTTGTTGCTCTTGTTGTTGCCCTTGTTATTATTGCCATTGCTGTTGTTGGAAAGGACAGAGAGAAATAGAGAGAGGAGGGGAAGACAGAGAAGGGGAGAGAAAGACAGACACCTGTAGACCTGCTTCACCGCCTGTGAAGTGACTCCCCTGCAGGTGGGGAGCCGGGGGCTCGAACCGGGATCCTTACACCAGTCCGTGTGCTTTGAGCTATATGCGCTTAACCCGCTGCACTACCACCCAGCCCCCCTCACTCTAGCTTTTTTTTTTTTTTTAAGAATTTATTTATTTATTCATGAGAAAGATAAGAGGCAAAAGAGAACCAGACATCACTCTGGTACATGTGCTGCTGGGGATTGAACTCAGGACCTCATGGTGGAGAATCCAAGGCTTTATCCTCTGTGCCACCTCCAGGACCACACTCTGTTTGTCTCACTCTTTCTATCTGAAAAAGTGAGCCCCTGAGGTCAGGTGGTGGCGCACAGGGTTAAACGCACATAGTACACAGAACAAGAACCCATGCAAGGTTCCTGGTTTGAGCCTCCAGCTCTCCACCTGCAGGGGGGTCACTTTACAAGTGGTGAAGCAGGTCTGCAGGTGTCTATCTTTCTCTCCTCCTCTCTGTCTTCCCCTCCTCTGTCCATTTCTCTCTGTCCTATCCAACAACGACATCAATAACAACAATAATAACTACAACAATAAAAAACAATAAGGGCAACAAAAGGGGATAAATAAATAAATAAATATTATTAAGAAATTAATTTGGGGGTGGTCCAGGGGGGTAGCACATTGGATAAGGCATTGGATTCTCAAACATGAGATCCTGAGTTCAATCCCCAGCAGCACATGTACCAGAGTTATATCTGTTTCTTTCTCTCTCTCCTCCTATCTTTCTCATGAATAAATAAATAAAATATTTAAAAAATAAATAAAAATTAATTTTGGGCAGGGGTAGGTAGCATAATGGTTATGCAAAGAGACTCTCATGACTGAGGCTCCAAAGTCCCAGGTTCAATCCCCTGCTGACTACCATATGCCAGAGCTGAGCAGTGCTCTAGTGAAAACTAAAAAAAAAAAAAAAAATTAAATAAATAATTTTATTGCATGTGGGAGTGAACTTCCACATAAGACAGAGAAGGAGAGAGAGAGAGAGAAGCTAAAGCATCACTCTGACACATGTGGAGCCAGGGATCTGTGGGTAAACTCAGGTCTGAAAGACTGGTGCTTGGGGCTTTGCACTTGACTGAGTGCACGGGTTACAGTGTGTGAGCACCCAGGTTCAAGCTTCCAGTCCCTGCCTGCAAGGCGGAAACTTCACAAGTGGTGAAATAGTGCTAGAACTCTCTCTCCCCTTCTCTCTCCCCTTCCCTTTCAGTTTTTGTCTCTTTATCAAAAAAAAAAAAAAAGTTTTGTTTTGTTTTGTTTTGTTTTAGTTATCAAGCGTGTGTACTAGTTATCTCTCCAGCCACAATCAGTAAATTCTAAGCAGTGGGGAAGTGGTTTAGCAATTTGAGCACAGGATTGCATGCGTGAGACCCTAGATTCAGTTCCCAGCACTGCATGCGCCACAGCAGAGTTAAACCATTCTCCTTTCCCTCTCCCTCTCCCTCCCCCTTCCTCTCTCCCCAAACAAATGCATCTAACAAATAAATGAAGGCAAACGGTCTAGCTCACCCTGGTAGTGTGCCTGCCCTGTCTTGCTGAGTCCGACCCCACTCCACTGGAGTAAGCTCGCTGTGTTAATTTATTATTTATTTATTTTAATTTTTAAAAAAAATATTTATTCCCTTTTGTTGCCCTTGTTGTTTTATTGTTGTTGTAGTTATTACTGCTCTTATTATTGATGTCGTTGTTGTTGGCTAGCATAGAGAGAAACAGAGAGAGGAGGGGAAGACAGAGAGGGGGAGAGAAAGATAGACACCTGCAGACCTGCTTCACCGCCTGTGAAGCGACTCCCCTACAGGTGGGGAGCTGGGGGCTCGAACCAGGATCCTTTTGCCGGTCCTTGCGCTTTGTGCCACCTGCGCTTAACCCACTGCACTACCTCTTGACTCCCTACTTTATTTTTAATATTTATTTATTTATTCCCTTTCGTTGCTCTTGTTTTATTGTTGTAGTTATTATTGTTGTAGTTATTATTCTTGTTGTTGGATTGGACAGAGAGAAATGGAGAGAGGAGGGGAAGACAGAAAGGGGGAGAGAAAGACAGACACCTGCAGACCTGCTTCACCGCCTGTGAAGCGACTCCCCTGCAGGTGGGGAGCAGGGGGCTTGAACCAGGACCCTTAGGCCGATCCTTGTGCTTTGTGCCACATGTGCCTAACCCACTGCGCTACCGCCCGACTCCTGCTGTATTAATTTCTTTCCCTCTCTCCCTCATCTGAAAAATTATAAGTTGACCTGGAGGATGAAGCCCTGGCGACAACACAGTCACCCGAAAGGTGGTTCCATATGGGGTCTGGTCTCTTTTCTGCTTTGTGAGGCTGAGGGCTGGTGTGCTACAGCCCAGTCCTCCTTCCTGGCACTAGCCCTCATCAGCCCGTCTACATTCTGGTCTTGGGGGAGGGGGGTCAGTCTGCCGGCTCAGTGCACTGGCCCTCTTCTCCACAGATCAGGTGGCTTGTGCGGACCCTGAAATCTGCCGGAAAATATGCGGCAACCCCTCTGGCTGCTCTGACATCGCCTACCCCAAACTGGTGCTAGAGCTCCTGCCCATCGGTGGGTAATGGCCCTTCTCCCCTCTGCCGAGCCCCCAGCAGCACCTAGAGGCGGCATGGTAGCTGGACTCTGGCTTGAGAGAGAACAGAGAAACCAGGAGCCCCAGAGCCTGCCTCAGCGCCCCCTATTCATCCATCCATCCATCCATCCATCCATCCATCCATCCACCCAACCATCTATCCATCCATCCACCCATCCATCCATCTACCCAACCATCCATCCATCCATCCATCTATCCATCCATCCATCCATCTACCCAACCATCCATCCAACCATTTATCCATCCATCCATCCACCCATCCACCCATCCACCCAACCATCTATCCATCCATCCACCCATCCATCCATCTACCCAACCATCCATCCAACCATCTATCCATCCATCTACCCATCCATCCATCCATCCATCCATCCATCCATCCATCCATCCACCCAACCATCTATCCATCCATCCACCCATCCATCCATCTACCCAACCATCTATCCATCCATCCATCCATCCATCCATCCATCCATCCACCCAACCATCTATCCATCCATCCATCCACCCACCCATCCATCCAGGAGATGTCCAGTTAGCAGCAACTATGTGTCATGTTGTCTGCATGGAGCAGCAAGAGAATTCCATAGATGGCGGGGTGGTGCTTTGTCCTCACCCTTGGTGACCCAGGGGTTCTGCCTGGCCCACTCTTATGAGTCTTCCCTGGTCTCTCATCTCCCCAGGTTCTGCCTTCCCGGGGTGGCACCCTGGGGTGGGGCCTGGCGGGAAGTCAGGGCAGGAGCAGCCTGAGCCCCAGTGACTCCCCTTCTGCCCCCAGGCCTCCGCGGGCTCATGATGGCGGTGATGGTGGCTGCGCTCATGTCCTCGCTCACCTCCATCTTTAACAGCGCCAGCACCATCTTCACTATGGACCTCTGGACTCACATGCGGCCGCGGGCGTCTGAGAGGGAGCTCCTCATCGTAGGCAGGTGAGGTCTTCCTGGGTGGGGCCAGGCAGCGCAGACGGAGTCCATGTACCCCCAGCGGGTGGAGAAAGGCTGAGCCCACATGGAGGCAAAGTCTGTCTTGGAGACTCTTCCAGGCTGGCTCAGCCTCCTAGGAGAGGACTGTACATATCATTCATCCATCCCCATCCATCCATCCATCCATCCATCCATCCATCCATCCATCCACCTCTCCAGAGCCCCACCCCACTAGGGAAAGATAGAAACAGGCTGGCAGTATGGATCCACCTGCCAATGTCCATGTCCAGTGGAGAAGCAATGACAGAAGCTAGAACTCTCACTTTCTGCACCCCAAAAAGAATTTGGTCCATACTCCCAAAGGGGGAGAAATGTTAGGGGAAGATGACTAGAGGGCTCTGAACTCCAATTTCATCAGGACTCAGAGAAAGAAGAGGAAAAAAGGAAGGATATTAAGGGGCAGTATTAGCTGAAGGTCTGACTTAGAAAGGAAGAGAAGGCAGGAGCATAGAAAAAAAATGGATATATATATAATATATATACTATATATATATATATATATTATATATATATTGCTACCAGGGCTATTGCTGGGGCTCAGTGCCTGCACTACAAATCCATGCCTCCTGGTGGCCATTTTTGCCCCCCCTTTTCTACTTTATTTTTGACAGGACAGAGAGAAGATGAGAGGGAAAGGAAGCTAGGGAGAGAGAAAGATAGACAGCTGCAGACCTGCTTCACCACTTCCTGCAGAGGAGGGGAATAGGGGCTCGAACCCAGATCCTTGTGCATGATGACTTAACCAAGTGTGCCACCATGAAGCTCCCCCCCCTTTAAAAATAATAGCCCATATCTGTGACCTTGGGAAAGAGAACTGGTGTGGTTCCCAGTGAAAGGAATGGGAGACACAGCACTTTGGTAGTAGGAGTGGTGTGGAATTATACCCCTGTTGCTTTGTTATTTTTGCAAACCAATAGTAAACCACTAATAGAAAATTAAATTAAAAAAAAACTAATAATGTGTCCAGGGAAGATGGCACTGAACCCCCGCCCCTCACCCCCCCTCCCCTGCCGCCCCAGGGTGTTTGTACTGCTGCTCGTCTTGGTTTCCATCCTCTGGATCCCTGTGGTCCAGGCCAGCCAGGGCGGCCAGCTCTTCATCTACATCCAGGCCATCAGCTCCTACCTGCAGCCGCCGGTGGCCATAGTCTTCATCATGGGCTGCTTCTGGAAGCGAGCCAATGAGAAGGTAGCCCTGGAGCCACCCCCACGGGCCGGAGCCAAGTGCAGCCTGAGGGTGGGGGGGGGGAGGTGTGGGTGCAAAAGACGCCTTGACCTGGGTGTCACTGGGGAGGGTGTTACCTGGCCTCTGATAGAAAGCGATGGAAGGGGAGCCGGGTGGTAGCGCAGCGGGTTAAGCGCAGGTGGCGCCAAGCACAAGGACCGGCATAAGGATCCCGGTTCGAGGCCCCGGCTCCCCACCTGCAGGGGAGTCGCTTCACAGGCGGTGAAGCAGGTCTGCAGGTGTCTGTCTTTCTCTCCCCCTCTCTGTCTTCCCCTCCTCTCTCCATTTCTCTCTGTCCTATCCAACAATGATGACGACAACATCAATAACAATAATAATAATGACCACAACAAGGCTACAATAACCAGGGCAACAAAAGGGGAAAAAATAGCCTCCAGGAGCAGTGGATTCGTAGTGCAGGCACCGAGCCCCAGCAATTACCCTGGAGGCAAAAAAGAAAAAAAAGCAATGGAAGGGGGCTGGGCAGTGCCACAACTGGTAAAAAGTGCATGTTACAATGCACAAGGACCTGAGTTCAAGCCCCCAGCCCCACCTGCAGGGGAAGCTCCATGAGCAATGAGGCGAGCTGCAGGTATCTCTCTATCTCTCCCTTCCCTGTAAGTTTCTCTTTATCTCTATCTAAAAGAAAAAAAAAAGAAAAGAAAAACAATGGAGGAGTGGAGGGAGAAGCATATGGTTATGCAAATAGGATCTCGTGCTTGAGGCTCCAAAGTCCCAGATTCAATACCTTTGCACCACCATAAATTAGAGCTGAGCAGTGTTTTGAAAACCAACAAATAGGAAAAAAAAAAAAAAAAAAAAAGGAAGGCTGGGGAGATAGCTCAGAGGTAGAGCAAAGGACTGGTGAGCCTGAGACCTCGGTTCAATCTCTGGTACTGAAAATGTTACAGCTGGGCAGAGCTCTGCCCTTACTTATGATTTATTTTATTTAGTATTGCCACCAGGGCTCAGTGGTCACTCTTTTTTTTAATTTATTTTTTATTTGCTTTTTTTCCCCTTTTGTTGCCCTTGTTGTTTTATTGTTGTTGTAGTTATAGTTATTGTTATTATTGATGCCTGACTCCCTGTCTTTTAATTAATTATTTATTTATTTTTCCTTTTGTTGCCCTTGTTTTTTATTGTAGTTATTATTGTCGTCGTTGTTGGATAGGACAGAGAGAAATGGAGAGAGGAGGGGAAGACAGAGAGGGGGACAGAAAGACAGACACCTGCAGACCTATTTCACCACTTGTGAAGTGACTCCCCTGCAGGTGGGGAGCCGGGGGCTCTTTACGCCGGTCCTTGCGCTTTGCACATGTGCACTTAACCTGCTGCACTACCGCCCGACTCTCGTCTCATGAATACAGGCAGACAGGTCTTTTAAAAATGTAATTAATTGGGGGCGGGGCGGTAGCGCAGCGGGTTAAGCACATGTGGCAAAGCACAACCTGCATAAGGATCCCGGTTCGAGCCCCCGGCTCCCCACCTGCAGGGGAGTCGCTTCACAGATGGTGAAACAGGTCTGCAGGTGTCTGTCTTTCTCTCCCCCTCTCTGTCTTCCCCTCCTCTCTCAATCCTGGAGGCAATAAATAAATAAAATTAACTAAATCTTAAAAAAAAAACAAAGAAGTCAGAAGGTTTTAAAAAATGTAATCAATTCACCTTAAATTAAGTCTATTTTATTAGTGATTTTTTTATAAAAAAATTTATATTTATTTATTTTCCCATTTGTTGCCCTTGTTTTATTTTGTTGTTGTTGTTGTTATTGTTGGATAGGACAGAGAGAAATGGAGAGAGGAGGGGAAGACAGAGAGGGGGAGAGAAAGACAGACACCTGCAGACCTGCTTCACGGCCTGTGAAGCGACTCCCCTGCAGGTGGGGAGCTGTGGGCTTGAACCGGGATCCTTAAGCCAGTCCTTGCACTTTGCGCCAAGTGTGCTTAACCTGCTGCGCCACCGCCCGACTCCCTAGTGATATTTTTAAAACAATATTTACGTATTTTATTGGGTAGAGACTGAGAGGGGAGGCAGAGCGGGAGAGAAACAGAGACACCTGCAGCTCTGCTTCACCACTTGTGAATGTTTCCCCCTGCAGGCGGGGACCCGGGGCTTGAACCTGGGTCCTTGCGCACTATAATGTGTGCTCTCAACCAGGTGCACCACTGCCTGGCCCCTTTTATTAGTTATTTTATCATGGTTTACAGTTCCACACCACACCCACCACCAGAATTCTGAGCCTCCCAACTGCCAGCCCCATGGATCTCACAATGTCTGAGAGGCAGTTTTGCGGCTATTAATTTTTCCCAAATTCATGTGTTACAATTTTTTGTATTTTACATATGAGTGAGTCCATCCAGTAGTTGTCTTTTCCGTCCTCACTACACCAGGCAAAATCACCTCCAACTCCACCCATTTTGTTCTGAAGGACACAATATATCACTTTTTAAAATATTTATTTATTTACTTATTCTCTTTTGTTGCCCGTGTTGTTTTATTGTTGTAGTTATCATTGTTGTTATTGATGTCGTCATTGTTGGATAGGACAGAGAGAAATGGAGAGAGGAGGGGAAGACAGAGAGGGGGAGAGAAAGACAGACACCTGCAGACCTGCTTCACCACCTGTGAAGCGACTCCCCTGCAGGTGGGGAGCCAGGGGCTCGAACCGGGATCCTTAAGCTGGTCCTTGCGCTTTGCGCCAACTGCACTTTAACCCACTGCCCTACTGCCTGACTCCCTCTCTTTTTTTTTTAAGACTTATTTATTTATTAATGAGAAAGACAAGAGGAGGGAGAGAAAGAACCAGACATCACTCTGGCACATGTGCTGTCGGGGATTGAACTCAGGACCTCATGCTTGAGAGTCTTATCACTGCGCCACCTCCCGGACCACCAATATATCACTTTTTTTTTTGGCCTCCAGGGTTATCACTGACCACTATGAATCCATTGCTCCTGGAGCCTGGAGGGCATTTTTTCTCATCTTTGTTGTCCTTGTTGTTATTATTGTTACTGCAGCTGTTGGATAGGACAGAGAGAAATGGAGAGAGGAGGGGAAGACAGAGAGGGGGAAAGAAAGACAGACACCTGCAGACCTGCTTCACTGCTCGTGAAGCGACCCTGCCCCTGCAGGTGGGGTGCTGGGGGCTAGAACCGGATCCTTACTCCGTCCGTGTGCTTCACGCCATGTGCGTTTAACCCGCTATGCTGCTGTGCAGCCCCCCACTTTTTTTTTGACGATAGAGTAGCATTCCACTGAGAACACATCTCATAACTTCTTTATCCAGTCTTCCATCAGTAGGCGTTTAGATTGCTCCCACTCCTTGACCAGAGTGAACATAGGTGCACACCTATCACTTGGACTCAGTGTTTTCATGTCTTTTGATAGATGTTTAAGAGTGGTGTTGGGAGTCGGGCTGTAGCACAGCGGGCTAAGCGCAGGTGGCGCAAAGCACAAGGACCGGCATAAGGACCCCGGTTCGAACCCCGGCTCCCCACCTGCAGGAGAGTCGCTTCACAGGCGGTGAAGCAGGTCTGCAGGTGTCTATCTTTCTCTCCCCCTCTCTGTCTTCCTCTCCTCTCTCCATTTCTCTCTGTCCTATCCAACAATGACAACAACAATAATAACTACAACAATAAAACAACAAGGGCAACAAAAGGGAATAAATAAATAAAATAAATATATAAAAAAATTTTTTTTAAAAAAGTGGTGTTGCTGGGGGTCGGGCAGTAGCGCATCGGGTTAAGCACAGGTGGCGTGAAGAGCAAGGACCAGTATAAGGATCCTGGTTCAAGCCCCTGGCTCCAACCTGCGGGGTGTGGGGTGTGGGGGGTGGGGGGTGGGAGGGAGGTCACTTTACGAGCAGTGAGGCAGGTCTACAGGTGTCTATCTTTCTCTCCCCCTCTCTTGTCTTCCTCTCCTCTCTGGATTTTTCTCTGTCCTATCCGACAATGACGAAAGCAACAACAACGATAAACAAGGGCAACAAAATGGAAGCAATGGCCTCCAGGAGCAGTGGATTCGTAGTGCAGGCGCCGAGCCCCAGCAATAACCTTGGAGACAAAAAAAAAAAGGGGTGGTGTTGCTGAGTAGATCTATGCCTCCTTCCGTCCTTCCTTCCTTTCTTTCTTTCTCTTTTAATGGAGGTTCTCATAAGTAATTTGATTTATTTTGTCATTTGATTGGGAAGCTGGGGGCCAGAGCTCACTGGGGTTGGGCACCTGCCTCGCCACTCCCTGGGTCCCAGTTAGCGTTTTGACACCATATGGGAGATGCCACAGTCCTGGGGGATCTCTGGGGCTAAGGCACTTCCTCCCTCTCTGTGTCTGTGTCTGGTTTTTTTTTTTTTTTTTTTAAATAAAAAGGAGACATTGACAAAGCCATGGGATAAGAGGGGTACAACTCCACACAATTCCCACCACCAGAACTCCATATCCCATCCCCTCCCCTGATAGCTTTCCTATTCTTTAACCCTCTGGGAGTATGGACCCAGGGTCATTGTGGGATGCAGAAGGTGGAAGGTCTGGCTTCTGTAATTGCTTCCCCGCTGAACATGGGTGTTGACTGGTTGATTCATACTCCCAGCCGGTCTCTCTCTTTCCCTAGTGGGGTGGGGCTCTGGGGAAGCAGGGCTGCAGGACACATTGGTGGGGTCTGTCCAGGGAAGCCTGGTCGGCATCCTGCTAGCATCTGGAACCTGGTGGCTGAAAGAGAGTTAACATACAAAGCCAAACAAATTATTGACCAATCATGGATCTAAAGGCTGGAATAGTGCAGATGAATCATGGGGTGGGGGGTCTCCATTTTGTAGATAGCTAGTAGGCATATTTTAGTTATATTCCAAAGGGCCTGTGGCTAGTTTTTTTTTTTTTTTTTTTTCTTTTTTCCCCTGAGCCTGAAATCTGATATGCAGGTGGATCCAAGTTATTGTCTGGGGAGTGTTTTTTTTTTTTTTTTTAATGAACTTTATTTATTTAATTAATTTAAGTCACACATGAGCAAGGCTCTGGCTGGGATTGTCAATAATCAAACAAATAAACCAGGAGCCCCAGTGATAATAGCCTGGTGGATTAATAAATAAGTAAATAAATAAAGTGGGAAGTACAATTAGTTGGAAAGGAGCAGACTGTGTGCGTGTGACTAATGAAACCTGAAGAATAGAGCACATGGGGCTGGGTGGTTGAGCACACACATTACCATACGCAAGGAACCATGTTCAAGCCCCCCAGCCCCCACCTACAATGGGGAAGTTTCACACTCAGTGAAGCAGGGCTGAAGGTGTCTCTCTTTCTCTCTCCCTCTCTATATCCCCTTTCCCCTCTCCATTTCTCTTCTCTGGATCCATTAAATATTAGAAAGACAAAGCAGATAAGTAGCTCGAGCCATTTGCAAACTGCTAATAGCGCTGGCCAGGATACTGTTTCACCATCCCAGGGAAGATCAGGCCCTGGGATTCCGACATGAGGTTCTCACAGCCCCCACTGGCCACCCCACGTCTCTTGTTTGCTCTGGTTTGCAGGGGGCCTTCTCGGGTCTGATCTTCGGCCTTCTCCTAGGCTTGATCCGACTGGTCCTGGACTTCGTCTATGTGCAGCCTCTGTGTAACGAGCAGGACACGCGGCCGGCCGTGGTGAAGGTCCACTACCTCTACTTCTCCGCCATCCTGTCCGTGGTGACGCTGTTCATCATGTCTGCCGTGAGCTGGTTCACAGAGCCGCCTTGCAAGGACATGGTACACACTTCAGGGGAGGAGGAGTAATGCCGTTCTCTGCAAGTGACAGAGAATGGACTCACAGGGACTTCAGCCAAGAGGGTTGGTTGTTCCAAGAGCCAGAAAGTCTTGGGTTGGCAGCCTGGGAGGTGGAGCAGTGGGCAAAGCACTGGGCTTGCAGGCACGAGGTCCTGAGTTCCATCCCCATATGCCAGAGTGATGCTCTAGTGCTTTCTACCTGGCCCCTTCCTATAAATAAATACACCTTTAAAAATAGCCTAGGGGGAGTCAGGAGGTAGTGCAGTGGGTTAAGCGCACGTGGTGCAAAGCACAAGGACCAGCGTAAGGATCCCGGTTCGAGCCCCTGGCTCCCTACCTGCAGTGCGGGTCACTTCACAGGCGGTGAAGCATGTCTGCAGGTGTCTATCTTTCTCTTCCCTTCCACTCTCCATTTCTCTGTCCTATCCAAGAATGCCGACATCAATAACAACAATAATAACTACAACAATAAAACAAAGGCAACAAATGGGAATAAATAAATACTTAAAAAAAGTTTAAAAATAGCCTGGGGGAGGGGTTAGATAGAATAATGGTTATGCAAAGAGACTTTCATGCCTGAGGCTCCAAAGTTCCAGGTTCAATCCCCTGTGACACCATAAGCCAGAGCCAAGCAGTGCTCTGGTTAAAAAAAAAAAATTTTTTAAAAGCTTAGGAGGGGCCAGGTGGTTAAGCACACACACTACAGTGTGCAAGGACCCAGGTTCAAGCCCCTGGTCCCCACCTGCTGGAGGAAAGCTTCATGAGTGGTGAAATGGAGCTGCAGGTGTCCCTCTGTCTCTTTCCCTCTGTATCTCCCCCTTCCCTCTCAATTTCTGTCTTTATCCAATAATAGATGAATAAATAAAAAATTTTTAAAATGGCCTAGGAACAGTGGAACTGAGCACATGCAAGGCCCTAGCATGGCAAAAATATATACATATAAATGAGTAGCAATAAACTTTTTTTCCTCCAGGATTTTATCACTGGGGCTTGGTGCCTGCACTGTGAATCCACTGCTCCTGGAGGCGTTTTTCCCATTTTGTTGCCCTTGTTGTTGTATTGTTGCCATAGCTGTTATTGTTGTTGGATAGGACAGAGAGAAATGAAGAGAGGAGGGGAAGACAGAGGAGGGGGAGAGAAAGATAGACACCTGCAGACCTGCTTCACTGCTTGTGAAGTGACACCCCTACAGGTGGGGAGCCGGGGGCTCAAACTGGGATCCTCACACCAGTCCTTACGTTTCATGCCATGTGTGCTTAACCTGCTATGCTACTGCCTGGCCCCTCTAACAATAAACATTTTAAAACAAGCTCATGCATGAAGCAGTTTAGTCCCTGTATCAGAGAAAACAGTTGAGCTGAGAGGCCGATAGCTGAGTATCAGTTTCCCAGGGCTGGGGTAAGATTCTGGGGCAACTGGAATGAGGGAGGGTGACAGCCCAAGGAGGGAGTTAAGGCTCTGAGAGAAAGGCCCATTGATTCAGCAGAGCTGGCACTGAATGGAGGAGGGAAGGGGCAGAAGTGGAGGCTGGGCGCCGGCTGGGACACGAAGGCTGAACTTGGACTTGGGCAGGGCCTGGGGGGAATGAATGGCCTTGCCATCACCACCACTGCCAGGCTCACCTTCCGTGTCTGGTTCCTAGGTCAGTCGCCTCACCTGGTTCACTCGCCATGACCCCGTGGTCCAGAAGGAGGAGGTGCCCCCAGTCTTTGAGAATGGGGTGCCAGAGGTCAGCAGCACTGGCGTCCAGCTGGAGAGTGTTCAGGACAACACATCAAAAACCTCCAGCAGTGAGTGGCCTTCTTCCTGGTTGTGGTGGAGTCTGGGAAGCTCGTGTGTGTGTGTGTGTGTGTGTGTGTGTGTGTGTGTGTGTGTGTGTGTGTGTGTGTAGCCCTACGTTTATTTTATTATGAGAGACAGAGAGAGAGAGAGAGAGAGAGGGAGGGAGAAGACAAAGCACCACTGGTACATGTAGCACCAAGAATCAAACCAGGACCCTTCCAAAAGACTTTCTTTTTAAAAAAAATTTTATTTATTTTCCCTTTTGTTGCTCTTGGTTTTTATTGTTGTTGTAGTTATTATTGTTGTTATTTTTGTCGTTATTGTTGGATAGAACAGAGAGAAATGGAGAGAAGAGGGGAAGACAGAGAGGGGAAGAGAAAGACAGACACCTGCAGACCTGCTTCACCGCCTGTGAAGCGACTGCCCTGCAGGTGGAGAACCGGGGACTCGAACTGGGATCCTTCAGCCGATCCTTGCGCTTCGTGCGCTTAACCCGCTGCACTACCACCCGACTCCCCCAAAAGACTTGCATGCCTGAGATTCAGAAGTCCCAGGTTCAATACCCAGCATCACCATAAGCCAGAGCTCTTTTCTGTCTTCCTTTTTTTTTTTTTTTTGTTTTGGCCTCCAGGGGTTATTGCTGGGGCACTACAAATCCACTGCTCCTGGCAGCTTTCCCCCCCCTGCCTATTGGATAGGACAGAGAGAAATTGAGAGAGGAGGGGGAGAAGCACATGTGTGCAAGGACCAGTTCGAACCCGGCTCCCCACCTGCTGGGGGGGGGGTCGCTTCACAGGCGGTGAAGCAGGTCTGCAGGTGTCTATCTTGCTCTCCCCCTCTCTGTCTTCCCCTCCTTTGCTCGATTTCTCTCTGTCCTGTCCAACAGCAATAATAACAACAACAAAAATGAAAAAAAAAAAGGCCAACAGGAATAATGGATTTGTAGTGCAGGCGCCAAGCCCCAGTGATAAACCTGGAGGCATAAAAAAAAAAAAAAAGAAAGAAAGAAAAAAAAGAAAGGAAGGAAGGAAGGAAGACAGGGAGAGAGAAAGACAGATACCTGCAGACCTGCCTCACTGCCTGTGCAGCGCTCCCCTTGCAGGTGGGGAGCCGGGGGATTGAGCCCAGATCCTTGCATGTGCCCTTGTGCTTTCTGCTATATGCGCTTAAGTGACTGAGCCACCACCCAGCACCCTCTCTCTCTCTCTCTCTCTCTCTCCCTCTCTCCTTAAAGAAGGAGAGTTTCAGATCCCCTAGCATCTAGAGGTTGGTCCTTTTTTTTTTTTTTAAACTTATTATTATCTTTATTTATTGGATTGAGACAGTCAGAAATCAGAGGGAGGAGGGTGATAGAGAAGGAGAGAAACAGAGAGACACCTGCAGCTCTATTTCAGCACTCGTAAAGCTTTCCCCCTGTAGGTGGGGACCAGGGGCTTGAACCCAGGTCCTTGCGCATTGTAATACGTGCGCTCAGCCAGGTGCGCCACCACCCGGGTCCCGAGGTTGGTCTTTTTTCACTCTCCAGCCACTAGAAATGGGCTCTTCCATTACTTCCCACAGACCCTCCTGGTGGAGAATAATAGCAAATACATGAGCGGTCATGAAGACACCCTCTGCTTTACTCTCTGGACGTTACTCCTAAAGCACTGGTTTCCAACTGGCAGCTAGCTGGCAGGCCTGGTTTTTGGCTTCATCTACCTGCTACTTTTCCTTCCTTTTTTTTTTTTACCAGAGCACTGTTCAGCTCTGGTTTATGGTGGTGTGGGGGATTGAACCTGGGACTTTGAAGCCCCAGGCATGAGAGTCTCTTAGAGCTTCACAAGTGGTGAGTCAGGGCTTCAGGTGTTTCCCTCTCTCCCACCCCCCCCTTCCCTATCAATTTCTGACTGTCTCTATCCAACAAATAAAGATTAATTTTTTTTTTAAAAAAAGAGTCTCTTTGAATAACCATTATGCTATCTACTCTCCGCCCCTTACTGCTTTAATAAACCAAGAAGACATGGTCCGGGAGGTGGCACAGTGATAAGACTTTGGACTCTCAAGCATGAGGTCCTGAGTTTGATCCCAGCAGCACATGTGCCAGAGTGATGTCTGGTTCTTTCTCTCTCCTCCTATCTTTCTCATTAATAAATCAATAAAATCTTTAAAAAAAAATAAACCAAGAAGTCACCTTTCAGAATTTGCTTCTGGGGTAGGGTGGTGGTTCACCTTGTGGAGTGCACATGTGAACCAGATGTGAGAACCTGGGCTCGAGCTCCTGGTCTTCCTCTGCAGAGGGAACCTTCAAAAGTGATGGAGCTGTGCTGCACGTGTTTCTCCTGTCTCCCTCGCTGTCCCTTCCCTCTTTCTCTCTCCCTCTCTCTCTCTCTCTCTCATCCTCTTTGGAAAAGAAAAATGAAAACTAAATGGCTACCGGGAATGGTGGAGCCATGCAGGCACTAAGCCCCAGTGACGAACCTGGTAGAAAAATTAAAACAAGTGAGATTCAGGCGGTGGCGCAGCGGGTTAAACGCAGGTGGCGCAAAGCGCAAGGACCGGCATAAGGATCCTGGTTTGAGCCCCCGGCTCCCCACCTGCAGGGGAGTCGCTTCACAAGCGGTGAAGCAGGTCTGCAGGTGTCTGTCTTTCTCTCCCCCTCTCTGTCTTCCCCTCCTCTCTCTATTTCTCTCCATCCTATCCAACAACATCAATAACAACAACAGTAATAACTACAACAATAAAACAACAAGGGCAACAAAAGGTAATAAATAAATATTAAAAAACATTATAAAAATAAAAAAAAAGAAAAATTAAAACTATATCAGACTCTGCATGGAATTCCAGATCTCCATCTTCTCTTACAAAATGGGGAAGACCCAGCACCGTGAGCCCACATGTGTGCTTGGCAGAAACTGTAGGAAGCAGGGGTCACTCATGGCACACCTGGTTCAGTGAGTACGGTACCATGCACAAGGACCCACCCGGGTTCAAGCCTCTGGCCCCTGGCTACAGGAGGGAAGCTTCACAAGTGGTGAAGCAGGTCTGCAGGTGTCTTTTTCTCTCTCTTGCTATCTCTTTCCCTCGCCTCTCTCAGTTTCTTTCTATCTGTCCTGTCAAATAAAATCGAGAAAGGAAAAAAATTTTCAGAAAAAATGGCCACTAGAAGCGGTGGACTCATAGTGTCAGCACGGAGCCCCATCAATAACCCTGATGGCAGAGAGAGAAGAGAGTGAGAGAGAAATATAAATGAATAAAAGGAATAAAGAAAGAAGGGGGAAAAGAAAGGGGGAAAAAAGGGGCGGTAGTGCAGTGGGTTAAGCACACATGGCATGAAGCTCAAGGACCGGCATAAGAATCCTGGTTCGAGCCCCTGGCTCCCCACCTGCAGGGAAGTCGCCTCACAGGCGGTGAAGCAGGTCTGCAGGTGTCTGTCTTTCTCTCCCCCTCTCTGGCTTCCCCTCCTCTCTCCATTTCTCTCTGTCCTATCCAAGAACAATAGCAATAACAACAAGGCCAGCAAAATGGAGGCAAAAGAGAGAAAGAAAGAAAGAAAGAAAGGAAGAAAGGAAGAAAGAAAGAAAGAAAGGAAGGAAGGAAGGAAGGAAGGAGGAAGGAAAGGGAAAAGAACTTCCCAGAAAATGCCCAGAAAGTACTGGAGATGGGTCTTAGCTGGCTAGCGCTCTCTTGCTGGGAGACACAGCCTACCCTCCTAACCTTTACTGGCTGGGCCCTTTTTAGTTGACTCCACCCAGAAGCGATCCAAAGTGATGAAATCCATCCTGTGGCTCTGTGGAATGACAAGTGAGAACAAGGAGGAGCCTCCGAGCAAACCAGAACCCACTGGAAATTTCTTGGAAGAAAACTCTTGTTTGAAAACCGTTCTGGACATCAACCTCATTATCTGCATCAGCTGTGGCGTTTTTCTCTGGGGTTACTTTGGTTAGGGGGGAGTAGGGGATGGGACCAGGGGTCTGACTTCTCAGTTCGTCTTCAATGAATTATTTTTTAGTGAAATACAATAAAATAATACAATACTAATTTTTTTTTTAAGTTTACCATGAGGCTTCAGTGATAGCTGTGGCCCATTCACTAGACATGTAGCTCTTTTGTCCTTAAAGAAGGAAGTGAGGGAGTCGGGTGGTAGCGCAGCGGGTTAAGCTCACATGGCGCAAAGCGCAAGGACCGGCATAAGGATCCCGGTTCGAGCCCCCAGCTCCCCACCTGCAGGGGAGTCGCTTCACAAGAGGTGAAGCAGGTCTGCAGGTGTCTTTCTCTCTCCCTGTCTTCCCCTCCTCTCTCCATTTCTCTCTGTCCTAACAATGACACCAATAACAACAACAATAACTACAACAATAAAAAAAGGGCAACAAAAGGGAAAATAAATAAATTAAAAGAAGGAAGTGAGAGGGTAGAGAAAAGGAGAGAAATGCTAAAATCGCCTTTTTTCCAAGGGCTGGCTATTTACCTGCCCACTGTGGGGCATCAGCAGGCAAAGTCCAAAGGGATGAATAAGTAGCGAAACCCGAACACCTCCCTGCCTGACTGCAGCCACGTCTCCGGGGTCAAGTGTGTACCACCTGAGCTTTCTCCAGCATCTGAAATGCAAGGAATGAGACCTGCCTCCTGCCCCTTTGCTCTGTACTGTTTTGGGTGAAGGAATAACTGGGTCTTAATGGTTTTCTCACTGGAGTACTTCCTTCTCTGTATAATCTCTTGGAAATTGAACTGAGCTGGTGTCCTGGAGTCAGTACACTGCAAGAAGATCCTAGGACTGTGTGCACTCCCCAAGTTCTGGATTTAACTGTGTTTCTCTGCATAGTCTCCCCTGGTGAGGCTTCCCCAAGACAAGTTTCCAGAAGGATGAGAAATGCCACAAGGGGGGGCTGGGAAGAGATGCACCCGGTGAAGCGCACACGGTAACTAAATGCAAGGCCTCGAGCTAGGATACGGGTTCGAGCCTCCGCTCCCTACCTGCAGGGGGGTGCGGGGGGGGATGCTTTGCAAGTTGTGAAGCAGGTCTGCAGGTGTCTATCTTTCTCTCTCCCTATCTCTCCCTCAACTTCTCTCTGTCCTATCCAATAAAATGGGGGAAAAAAAAAAAAGGCTGCCAGGAGCAGTTGATACTTAATGCTGATACCGAGCCCCAGCATAAACCCTGGAGGAAAAAAAAGGGGGGGGGGGGAAGGAAAGAATTCCACAGAGTTTCTACTCCTAGGATAGTGGGACTTTTGACTGGAAGAGCAGTCACCCCTGCTCTGTAGAGTCACATCCTAAATTCTGTCATCTAGGCCCTGAGGGGACCTGCTGAAATGACCAGTTTACCACATGCACAGCTAATGTTAGCAAGTGTCAGAGTTGGGGCGTTGGCATCTAGAATACCAACATTTAAGAGACAAGGTTTGCTGAGAGGAAAACAGGTCTATTCAGGTGCTGGCAAACAAACCAACATCTTCATAAGCTGAGGGTTAAGGCTATGCAGGAGGCTAGAAAGGTGTAGACTGGAGAATGGGGTAGAATGTATGCTGGCGAAGGGTCTGGCTAGACAGCTGTTCATCTAACACCAGGGGGCCGGACGTGCTCAGCCTGGTCTGCTAATTTGCTCAGCAGTTTAGACCACAGTATTGCAGAAAGGTCTTTGTGGTGGGCATCAAGAGACCTCCCCAGTGAACAGATCGGGTCTGTTCTCTGTTTCCCATCCACAGATGGCCCCTAGTTTACCTGACATGCATATACAGCTGGTGAGAGATAATCTAGCTGTCACAGCAATGTAAAGATAACGTGAGAGAGCCCAGAGCGAAGGTCATAACTGAGTTAAAAATTAAAATGGTGTCTCTCTTGTTCAGATATGCTAAGAGCAAGGAAGGGTCACAGAGTTAGCCCTGCAGTGGGCTCAGAGCCATTATTCTAGTCCTGGAATAAAGGAGTGGGGAGAGGGGCCAGGCGGTGGCATACCTGGTTAAATGCATACATTACAGTGTGCAGGGACCTGGGTTCAAGCCCTTGATTCTCACCTGTAGGGGGCAAGATACAAAAGTGGTGAAGCAGGGCTACAGGTGTCTGTCTCTTTCACTCTATCTCCCCCTCCCCTCTCAATTTCTGTCTCTATCAAATAAATAATAAATTTTTTTAAAAAGTGAGAATGAAAACCACTTACTGGTCTGGAGGCCGGAGACATCATCTGGTTCATGTTTGGGATCCACCAGCCACACCCCCCACACACCACCCAACTGGCTGCCCACCCCTGCCCAGACACCTCCAACCAAGGGACACTCAGCATTTCTGCACCAGTTTGACGACTTGGGGCCAGAGCTCTTGGGGGTGGCTGTGTTCCCTGACCCTTAGGAACTATGGAGCTTCAAAGCCCTCCTTGGAGGCTGGGGAAATAGCTCAGCTGGTAGAGCACAGGACTTGCATGCCTGAGGTTCTTGGCTCAAGCCCAGCACTCATATAGAGAAGTGCTGCTTTGGCTTCTCTTTTTCTTTCTCTCATATGAAATAAGTCCTTTTTTTTTTTTTTAAAACCACCAGAACCCTGTGGTGTGGGAGATTGAACCTGGAACCTCAGAGCCTCGGGCATGGGAGTCTTGTCTGCATAACCGTTATGCTGGCTTCCTCTTTTATCATGCAGTCTCTCTAGGGCTGCTCCTGTTTCAGCTCTCACCTTTGGGGAGGCCCACCTTGCGTGGCCTCCGTGACAGTGTGTGAATCCTCCATCTCACTTCCTGCCTGCAGCCTTTGCCTTATTCCAGGGCCCGCCCACCCAGGGACTCTCACTTCTGGCCCGACTAGTTCAACTTCAGCGCCACAGCCACTGCGACCTCAGGTCAGTGGTGGTGTCCCTCCTCTCTCAAGTTCCCGTCTTCGTGTGTGCCTCCTCCTCACCTCACAGCCACCGCTTGGATCCTCCTCCTATGTGCTCCCACAGCTCTGCCTGGAAGCTTCCTGGGGGCAGAGAGGCTTAAGAAGCTAAGAAGTCCAGAGGAATTAAAATTCTCTTCTCCTGTGACTGAAAGACATTCCTTCCTCAGGACTAAACGATGGCCTAACTCTCCAGACTGTGGGCCGAGTTACTGTGGGTCGCCCCCTTCTCCCCCCCTCCCCCAGTGCTTCTGGAAGGATGAGAGTGGTGGGGGACCAGGTGATGGCATACCTGGTTGAGTGCACTTGTCACAATGCACGAAGACCTGGGTTCAAGACCCTAGTCACAGGACTCCAGATTCTCATTCCACAAATATATTTTGTCAGGTGACAACACACCCACACACACTCCACAGTGTGTTGCCTGCTTCAAGAACCATATCGTTTTCATATAAACCATAGAATATATTTAATTCAAATTAAACATGAAACTAAAATAATGTTCGGTCCTTATCAAGTAGCAATTACATTGTTAAAAAAAAAAATGGAGAAGAGACAGGATGTCTCTACACTCCGGCAATCCAACAGGGCAAGGGTCACAGCCAGTCTGCCGAGGTGAAGGAGCCAGCAGTCACCATCCAAGCTCATGGTTCTGGGGGGAGGGGGGTTGGGAGTGAGGGGGGGGGGACACAGAGGGCCGTATATACTCCATACAAAGGGATGATTCTGCAGCACGTCTGTCTGAAGGAGAGGACCCCCCACACACACACCCAAGATAAAAGTTCAGGTAGCGGGAAGTGGGGCAGCCTGTATGCATCTTATTAACTAGACAGTCACCACGTTCGTTGCTTTGGATTCATTTCCGGCTGCCCTTGGTGCTGCCGGCATGTTAGCAGCAGCAGTGGCAAAAGCTTCAAGAACGCTCTTCCCACTCTGTTCATTCTTTTTTTCTGTTTTTGTTTTTGGCATGATTAATTGGGAGAGCCAACTTCTCCAAGCCACAGGTCATTCAGCTTCCAGTGGCGGCCGGGTGCTGCTTGTCCCTCTGCTGGAAGCTTTCTCGCTGTGTGCTCGGTGGCCGTCCTCACAGGGCGGTGCTCTCTGTGTCATTGTCCATGTCCAGCAGGATACGGCCTGGCAAGTCTTTGCTGGGGTCTGTGACCATTTCGGGGAAGAGGCTGCGAAGCGGTTCGGAAACCCTAGAGTTGGTGTCTGGATAAAAACACAAGGGGGCATGGGGTTCAGTGCCCAGCAGGGCCTCATGGGCCCCTGGAGGGGCGGAGAGATGGTCTGTGCACGCACACAGTTCCCTCTCTGGAAGCACCGTCAGCCCCTTCGTGAATGGAGTCAAGTCTCAGAGGCTTGGGGCTGCCCCTGGCTCTGGGGTTCTGTCTGAGCCCCAACGTCCTCTGGAAGCCGCCCCAACACTCCGTAAAAGCTCCTGGTGACGTCTGGTGGGTGCTTTCTCTTCTCTGCTGTAACCGGACCCCCCCTACACACACACACTCCCTCTCTCTCTCTTCAGTCAACGTCATTAACATCACATCAGAGCATGACTGGTGCGTGGTGTGACCTTGTTACGGACAGCGATGCCCCGACACTGACACTTTGGGCTGCCGTCTGGGTTGTACGCTGCTCAGCAGTGTCCCCGGCCTCTCCCCCCAGCCCCCAATTTGTGAATGAATGATTTACTGAGCCACCTGCCGTGTGCCAGGGGTGTCTGCCTGTGAGGGCGCAATGACATGGCTGTAATGCTGGCGCGGTCAACCAGGAGACAGAGGAGTGGGTGTCTCTCAGACCTGGGCTCTAGAAGACGGTTGAGTGTTACTTTGGGCCACTACAGCCTGGTGAGAGCTGCTACAAGGAAAGGAGATGTTCACTTCTGCTCTGGTTTTGCTTTTCCAACTCAGAATGCAGAGCAGGAGGAGGGGCGCTTTGAGGTTGCCCCACGTTCATCCTGGCTGACAACCCAGAAAGTCGCTAGCTTCTGATGGGACGTGTCTTAAGCCCGTTTTGCACTTGGGCAGAGCTGGGAAGGGTGGGTGCACTTCCGGTGAGCTCTGGGCAGAGCTGAGTTCCTGTTCCCACAAGCCCCTCAGGCTGGTCTTGTGAGATCTACTTACTTTTTGGGAAACCGCCTCTACTGTTTCTTTTCTTTTTTTTCTGTTTTGTTTTTCTCCCTGCAAATGATTCCTGGGTTGGCAGACCCAACCCCACAGCTCTGTGCACCACAACTCAGAGGAATTCTCTGGAGGGGCCAAGGTGTCAGAGTTCAGATGCTGAAGGCCTGAGTGCAAACAGTTCGGTTCTTGGGGTGACTATACAACCAACTCAACTGCCGTGTGTGTGTGTGTGTGTGTGTGTGTGTGTGTGTGTGTGTGTGTGTGTGTGTGTATGTATGTGTGTGTATGTGTGTGTGTGTGTGTGTGTGTGTGTGTGTGTGTATGGGGGTGAGGGAGTCTGAATGGGATGGATGGACGGACAGGCAGACGGAGACTCATCTCATCCTATCATCTTTCCAGTTCTCCCTTCCTATCACCCAGGTAAAGAAGTGACTGCCTGGGTGGCAGCACTGGTAAAGAAGACATTCTTTGCAAACTCCCCTCCCCTCCCCCATCCCCCCAAAGAGATCACACAAAACCATGGAACTGACATGCCTGGGGGGTGATGTGCAAAGGAACTGCACACCTCCAAAAGCATCTGGATTACATGCAAACTCACACCTACCAGCCTTGGACCCTTCTTGGAAGACACACTTTAAGGAAAAAAAAAAATTACACACCACTATTTGCCAGATGCGTGGCTTTCTGAATTTCTCTGACAGTTTATGATTATAGGTAAAGTGTGTATGTGTGTGTGTTTGCTAAGTGAAACACATCTACTATTCTCTCTCCTGTTCATCCAGCCGTCTGGCCCTATGTTGGGAAGTTCATTCCTTTCCCCCAGGTCCTCTCTCTTTTTAAAATATTGGGCTGTTGGAAAAGTCATTAAGTTTTTTTTAAACATTTAAAAAATTTTTTTTTTTATTATTGTAGTAATTATTGTTGTTCTTATTGATGTTGATCCCGGTTTGAGCCCCTGGCTCTCCATCTTCGGGGTGGGGCTAGGGGGTGGGGGCTGCTTTACAGGCGGTGAAACAGTTCTGCATGTGTCTTTCTCTTCCTCTTTCTATCTCCCCTTCCTCTCTAAATTTTTCTCTGTCCTACCCCATAAGAAAAAGGGAAAAATGGCCTCCAGAAGCAGTGGATTTATAGTAAAGGTACCAAGCTCTGGGGTGGGGGGGGGGGGGTAACATCGGAGAACACTGTGCAAACCAGCATTTTTTTTCCTCCTCCAGAGTTAATGCTGGGGATCAGTGCCTGCACCTTGAATCCACTGCTCCTGGAGGCCATCCCCCCCCTTTTGTTGCCCTTGTTGTGGTTCTTATTGTTATTGTTGATGTCGCTTGTTGTTGGATAGGACAGAGAGAAATGGAGAGAGGAAGAGAAGACATAGAGGGGGAAAGAAAGATGGACACCTGCAGACCTGCTTCACCGCTTGTGAAGTGACTCCCCTGCAGATGGAAAGCTGGGGACTCAAACCGGGATCCTTAAGCCGGTCCTTGCGCTTTGAGCCACATGCGCTTAACCCACTGCACCACCGCCCAACCCGTTGCTGTTTTTAATGGGGACTGAGAGAGTGGCTAAGTCTCCCATTGCATCATGGGTGGATGGTATGTGGGCACCCTCAGACTCACTGAATTAGGAAATTTCTTCTGTTCATGATCATTGTCTTTTTAGCCCACAGGAGAATTGCCATTAGGAAAACCGAGGGTGTGTGCGTGTCAGAATCAACATACAGTATTCTTGCGTGCTAGGCCTCCTGCGCCTGGTTTTACAAGGTCCCATCCCCTCACCTCAGTTTTTAACATGCTGAATCCAACACATAGCTGATTCTCCTATTTGTTCTGGCTAAAACTCATTTATTCATTTTTGGTGGCCAGGATTTTTTTGTATCCGCATGATTCTACCACTCCCAAGAGACTCTTTCTTTCTTTGCTTTTGAAGCAGTGAGATAGGGATGGAGAGAAAGAGACAGAGAGAAGAGAGACACTATTTCACCGCATGTGAAGGTTCTCTCTGCATGATGCTCCCATGTGGTTCCAGAGGGGCTTGAACCTAGGACCTTGAGTATGATAAAACTCTTGTGTTCTGTTGTGGGAGTGATCTTCCAGTTCCCTGGGTAAAATGTATAATAAATACCTATCATTTATGTTGATATACCCACTATATAATAAGAGTTAAGATATTTCCTTATTTTATTTCATTCCCTCAATACTCATCCTCACACAGCAACCTTGTCTGATGTTCTAGAGAGAGTTAGAAACTCCAGGTCAGGCTTGTCTGACTCAACAGTGTGTGTTCTTTCAACTACACCTCTGTTGAAGAAAGGATGGACATGAGAGAAGTCACAAGGCCAGCCCTGGGTCCACCTGCCACACGTCTGTGCACACACTTAGTATTCAGAGCAATGGACGGCAAGCATGAACACGGCCAGCCTCATTAGTACATGCACTATTAGTCGGGGTGCAAGCGGGCAGGGTTAGAGTGACAGGTTAGTAACAGGCATTAGTGTGCAAATATGATTGGAGAGTAGCGGACAAGCGTTGGCCAATCAGATGCCTTTTCCTTACCATTAAATATTCCAATTTCAGTTCTGACTGAATAGGGCAGGTCATACATCTATATTATTTAATGAAATGTTTAAATTAGAACACTTTGCTAAAATCTATTATTTAAAAAAAAATCTATTATTTGGGAAAAAAAAGCAGTAAACTCTCTTTACTTGTGAAGCTAATAAAGAAACAAACAAACAAACGAATAATTCGACTGCTTTCCCGAGTGAGGGTTTAGATAAAAATGTTACAGCTCGGGACGGAGGGTAGATAGCATAACGGTTATGCAAACAGACCCTCCTGCCTGAGGCTCCAAAGTCCCAGGTTCAATCCCCCGCACCACCATAAGCCAGGGCTGAACAGTGCTCTGGAAACCCAACAAAACAGTTAAAAAAAAAAAAAAAAGTTACAGCTCTTCTAGAATTTGTTGAGCAGGTTTTCAGTTCTGTACCGGAAGTACCCCTACCCCAAAGGTGTTTCTCCCTCCCTCTTCCCCCCCCCATGAGAAGAGGTACAAGGTGATAGCAGGGTCTCTCTTCTCTGGGCTGGTGCTGCCAGAAGCTGACTACCAAGCCTGCTTAGGAACAATAATTCTGTCCCCCACGAGTTGATCTTAACCCCTAGACCTCAATTCATTTTTTTTTTTTTTTTTTAAGATTAAATGCTCTCAGGGGAAAGGGAAAAAAGTGAAAACATGAAAGGGACTATTTGCCCAAGCTGGTTTTTATTTATTTTTGTAAATCAAAATACCCAATGGCTGGATCAAAGAATGGTTAATAGCAGCATGACTAACACTTGTGGATTCATGAATGCTAAATGTTGGCCTTTGGTGTATTTCGAATGGGAGGTTTAAAGAAATCAAATCAAATTTTAAGAAATTAAAAGTTAATTCTGTAACACAGAGAAAAATTGTGGTGACCTGGAATTTTGTGGGTTAGAATCATAGCACAGACTGGGGTTTAAATCTTTAGCTCTTATCTTTGGGAAAAGTATTCTAAATATAAGCTTTAACTTATCTGATAATTACAAATCAAAATCCACCAGGGAGTCGGGCGGTAGCCCAGTGGGTTAAGCGCATGTGGCGCAAAGCGCAAGGACTGGCATAAGGATCCCGGGTTCGAGCCCCCGGCTCCCCACCTACAGGGGGGGGTCGCTGCACAGGTAGTGAAGCAAGTCTACAGTTGTCTGACTTTCTCTCCCCCTCTCTGTCTTCCCCTTCTCTCTCCATTTCTCTCTGTCCTATCCAACAACGATGACATCGATAACAACAACAACTACAACAATAAAAAAATTAACAAGGGCAACAAAAGGAAAATAAATAAATAAATAAATCAAAGTCCAGAACATTAGTGTTTTTCTTTCTTTTTTTTTTTTTAGCAGGTTAATAAAATAACGGTTCTTGGGGAGTCGGGTGGTAGTGCAGTGGGTTAAGCACACATGGCACAAAACTCAAACACCAGTGGAAGGATCCCGGTTCGAGCCCCAGGCTCCTCACCTGCAGGGGAGTCGCTTCACAGGCGTGAAGCAAGTCTGCAGGTATCTGTCTTTCTCTCCCCCTCTCTGTCTTCCCCTCCTTTCTCGATATCTGTCCTATCCCACAACGACGACACCACCACCACCAATAACTACAACAACAATGAAAAACAAGGGAAAATAAATTAATTAATTACTTTTTTTAAAAAAAAAGTTTAAAAGTAAAATAAAATAACGTTCTGGAATAAGTATATCCCAAGTAACCACAGTACTGGAGAACAGACATAAATTCTGGTTTGGAATCTTTCATTCAAATAAAGGGGAGATGTGGTATCGATTTTCATTATGTCGTAAGAAGGCCTTTTAGCCTTAGGGTTTAGTCACTTCACCCTGTAAATGACTTCCACACCCAACTAGGTGACCCCAGGGATTTGGGTAGATCATCAAGGAGTCTGGAGGACAAAGCCATGTTTTAAAGGTTATATTCTAGTCTTTTCCTCTGATTTCTACTGAAAGTCTGACCAAACAAAGCTGGAGTATTCAGACTGGAGACTCAAAGCTCAGATCCAGGAGTCAGTACACCAGACGAGAGCCTTACACTGTGCAAACGTGGACCTAAGGGCACGAATGAGTTGGAGAAGGTATGAATGGGGGCCAGGTGGTGGCACACCTGGTTGAGCACACTTGTTACAATGCGCAAGGACCTGGGTTCGAGTTCCCGGTCCCCACCTGTGTGTGTGTGTGTGGGGTAACTTTGTGAGGGATGCAGCAGGGCTGCAGGTGTTTCTCTCTGTCCCTCTCCCTCCCCACTTGATTTCTGGCTGTCAGTATCTAATAAATAAATAAAAGATAATAATAAAGAAAATAAAAAAAAAAGAGAGAGAGAGAGAAGGCATGAATGAGTTGGAGGAGTCCCTACTGTACCTCTGACTAAAACTCATGTGCTTGAAGCAACAATGTAAGCATGTCAGAATACACAAGGATTCAGTCAGAAGATGTGGCCTTTTGGTCCTGAGACTCTCTTAACATCAAATTAAGAAGCTCCATGCAGTTAACTTGTACTCAGACGTAAACTTGAAAACTCCAACTCAAGATACAAGGGGCAGGGATTTTGGTGGCTTGGATGGCAACTGAGACCTCTCCTCTGGCTGGGTGCTAATCAGTGACAGGGAAGTCAAGCCGAGAAGAGCAGACCGCGTGTGGCAGGCTTACCAAAGGAAAAGGAGACACGCTTAGTATCTTATCTGAGCAGCCTGAAATCGGTCTCTAGAGCTACTTGGCATCAACTTGTTGAACTCTTTCAACGGCAGCTCAAAAAAAAAAAAAAACACTTCTGATAAAAACAAAATGTCTACGATGCTACAGAACTGAAGGACGACGGACTAGGGGCCACACAGCTGCTCCGAGGGCACAAAGTCAAAAGCACAAATGCAAAACATGGCTAAGCATTTGGAGCTGGGGGGGAGGGGGCAAGCTGCTTGGGAGAGTTACAGACCTTAGTCCTGGAAACCTTCCCCACCTGTGAGGGCGCTAGGAAGGGCATCTATTGGGAAACAAACAAACAAGTAAACCAATGTGGCTTTGCATGGAAAAAAAACAAAATAAAATAAAAGGCAAAGGTGTCATCAGGAAAAACATGAAATTGTTAACCACTTGTCATATTTGCAAGTTGCACTGTATATTCCTGTGTATGGGGGGAGTTTTCAAAAGATGGGCTAGCCAGTTAACCCTCCTCAGTCAGGGCACCAGACTGGGGTGTACTCTGAGGTTATTTTCAGCAGAGAAGTCATTCGGGTTGGCTGGAGAGCCCGAAGGTGTGTTATAGCTTCTTCTCTGAAAATATTCCCCACATAACAAAAATTTAAAAGGAGGCTGCTGTAAGAAATGTTTCCGAATTCCTGTTGTTTTAAAAAGAACATTAAATGGGCTGGGAAGACATCATGTTTATATAAACGACTTTCAGGCCTGAGCCTCCAAAGTCCCAGGTTCAATCCCCAGCACCAACATAAGTCCGAACTAAGCAGTGCTCTGGTAAATGTAAATGAATAAATATCTAGTAAATAAATAAAGAAAGAAACATTAAAAACTTGACCCTGTCCTTCAATCAAATAGTAAATCGGAACATTTGAGATGGAAACTTTTCAAACATTACAACTGAAATAAAATGTCATGTTCAAAGAGACTATTAATAAAAATAAAAAATAAAAATCCCAGGAGCCAGGTGGTGGCACACCTGTTTTGAGTTACAATGCGCAAGGACCTGGGTTTGAGTCCTGGATCCCCACCTGCAGGGGGAAAGCTTCACGAGTGGTGAAGGAAGGCTGCAGGTGTCTGTCTGTCTCCCTCCCTCCCTATCACCCCCTTCCCTCTCAATTTCTGGCTGTCTCTATTCAATAAATAAATAAAGAGAATTAAAAATCCCGGGAGTTGGTCGGTGGCACAGCAGGTTAAGCGCAGGTGGCGCAAAGTGCAAGGTCCAGCATAAAGATCCCGGGTTCGAGCCCCCAGGCTCCCCACCTGCAGGGGAGTCGCTTCATGAGCAGTGAAGCAGGTCTGCAGGTGTCTGTCTTTCTCTCCCCCTCTCTGTCTTCCCCTCCTCTCTCCATTTCTCTCTGTTCTATCCAACAACAATGACATCACTAACAACAACAACAACAATAACTACAACAACAACAAAAAAAACAAGGGTAACAAGAGGGAAAAAAAAATTCTCACTAAGCAGTTCACTAAAATCTGTGAAATAAAAACTTTAGTGGCGGGTACAGTGTGGAATTATAGCCCATAATTTATAATCTTGTAAGTCACTGTTAAATCACTAGTGAAGAGTTTTTTTCTTTTTCTTTTAAATAATATCTGTGGGGCTGAGTGGTGGCGCACCTGGTTGAGCACACATGTTACAGTGCACAAGGACCTGGGTTCGAGCCCCCAGTCCCCACTTGCAGGAGGAAGCACCACAAGTGGTGAAGCAGGGCTGCAGGTGTCTCTCTCTGTCTCTCACCCTCTCTATCCCTCCCTTCCCTCTTGACTTCTGACTGTTTCTATCCAATCAATAAATAAAGATAATAAAAAATTTTTTTACTTCAAGGACTTCCTTTATGAGAAGGCCCTTACTCCTGGTCACTGTTGTAGCCCTAGTGGAGGGTCTGGAAGTCAGTAAGCACTTGATAAATAGAGGGAGGAATATTCTCCAATGCCATCTCATTCTTGAATTGAAATGATGTTCTAAGTTTTTCTTAAAAAAAAAAAAAAAAATATATATATATATATATATATATATATATATATATATATATATATATATATATATATATATCTGTGCAGTTACCACCACCCGAAACAACCCGGGTCTCCATGAGGATTTTAGGAAAATTTTGATTCTCCCTCCCAATTGTTGGAGAGAAACTAGCTCTTGGATGAGACCATCCCTGAGCTTCCCCTCCCCAAAGCATCTAATTTGGCACCAGCCACGTTTTGAAAGGTTATCCCTGCAACGCCCTCCTTGTTGTGAGGACTTCTCTGCCCTTGGAGAAAAAAAGGAGGCTTGCCAATAGTGAATGTCCCAGAGTGGTGTTCTGGCTTCTCTTTCTCTCTCGCCTTCTCTCTGTCTCATGTGAAACTCTCTCGTATGTAATAAATAAAATACTTTCAAAAAGAGACAGAGAGAGACAGAGAGGGATTCACAAACCAGTGGATTTCACATTGGTGTGATACAATCTCTCCCACCTACATCAGGTGGCTCTACTTAGAAAAGGGTGCAAAGGTGGTCCAGGAGGTGGCACAGTGTTTTGAGAAAGCCTTGGATTCTCAAGCAAGAGGTCCTGAGTTCAATCCCTGGTAGCACATGTACCAGAGTGATGTCTGGTTCTCTCTCTCTCTCCTTCTAACTTCATGAATAAATAAATAAAATCTTTAAAGAAAAAGAAAAGGGTGCAAAGGCAGGTCAAGGCCCAAACACCTACAGAAGCTACAAATCAGAGGTGGACAAGGTTCAAGGGTCTGGTAGCAAACACACGTGGTCTCGAGGGCCTGCTGTCTAAGCACGGAAGCTGAGGCTGTAAAGGGAGGGAGAGTGGACGTGGCTGTTGCCCTCAGGCTGTTTCCTGAAACAGGCTGCTGGTGGCCTTTGTTCTGCTGGCCTAGTTCCCTGCTAACTGCTCTCAATCAAAGCCAGGTAGACTTTTTAGGTTGTTGCACCTGACGCTGACACACACACACACACACACACACACACACACACACACACACAGTGCAGGGTGGGAAGGTGGAGGACACCTGGCTAAGTGCACATACTACCATGTGCAAGACCCGGGGTTTGAGCCCCCTACTCCCCACCTGCAGGGGATGCTTCATGAGCAGAGAAGAAGGTCGTCAGGTATTTCCCTTTCTCTATCACCCCTCCCCTATCAATTTCTCTTTATCCTGTCCAAAAAAAAAAAAATGACCACCAGGAGCAGTGTATTCATAGTGACGGCACTAAGTTCCAGTGATAATCCTGGAGGCAATAAAAAATAATAATAATAATAATAAAAACATTGCAGAGGGCCAGGTGGTGGCATACTTGGTTGAGTGCACGTTACCATGTGCAAGGACCCGGGTTCAAACCCCTAGTCCCCTTCCATCTCGGTTTCTTTCTGTCTTTATCCAAAATAAATAAATTAAAAAAAATTGCAGAGGGAGTCAGGTGGTAGCGCAGCGGGTTAAGCGCAGGTGGCGCAAAGCGCAAGGACCAGCTTAAGGATCCTGGTTCCGGCCCCCCCACCACCTGCAGGGAAGTCACTTCACAGGCGGTGAAGCAGGTCTGCAGGTGTCTGTCTTTCTCTCCCCCTCTCTGTCTTCCCCTCCTCTCTCCATTTCTCTCTGTCCTATCCAACAACGATGACATCAACAACAACAACAATAATAACTACAACAACAATAAAAAACAAGGGCGGGAGTCGGGCTGTAGTGCAGCAGGCTAAGCGCAGGTGGCGCAAAGCACAAGGACCGGCATAAGGATCCCGGTTCGAATCCCGGCTTCCCACCTGCAGGGGAGTCGCTTCACAGGCGGTGAAGCAGGTCTGCAGGTGTCTGTCTTTCTCTCCCCCTCTCTGCCTTCCCCTCCTCTCTCCATTTCTCTCTGTCCTATCCAACAACGACAACAACAATAATAACTACAACAATAAAACAACAAGGGCAACAAAAGGGAAAATAAATAAATATAAAAACAAATTGCAGAAACACTGATAGGCGAAATGCTTCATTAAAATAATGATAATAATAATAATAATAATCAGTGCCCGTATGAAGAGGACTAGCACCTTGGCTATTCCTTGGCAACTTGGCTGGGTAGGGGGCATGTCTGCCATGGGGGTCCTACTTACCCGTCACGATTTTGGAGGCGGTGGGTGCTGCGTGGGTGAGGGTGCCGTCCCCCGCAAGGTGGGTGCCTCCGGGCGGGTGCGGGGGAGGAGGCATGTTGGGTCTGTTCCTGGGCTTGGGCACCGGTCTGGGCCTCGGCAGGGTTCCAGTCTGTGGCTGAGCGCCCTCGGGGTTAGTCAGCGCCGGGCTCTGCTTGCCTAAAGGCGGGGTGCTGGGGGGCGTGGGTGTCTGGGGAGGAGTGGGTGTGGGTGGCTCCAGTCCGTGCTCGCTGGGGGTGCCTTGGGCACCGGGCTTGCCGGGTCCCAGGGTAGGGGGCTGCGGGGGCGGATGGCTGGGTGCCTGGAGCGGGGCCTGGCTGCTGGAGTGGCGGCGGTGCGTGGGGCCGCCGGGCTGGCCGGGACCCTGGGTGGGTGGAGAGGGGCTGCGGGTGGTGGGCTTGGGGGACAGGCTGGGGGGGTGCTGGGCGGCTCCCGGGGAACTCTGGGCGCCCGCGTGACCGGGTGGTGGGTTTCCTGGCTTCGGGGGTGCTGGAGCCGGCTTCTTCAGAGCTGCACAAAGGTGGAGGGAGGGGGGGAACAAAGGGAGATGATGGTGGTGAGAAATGCCTTTTTAGTGGGGGAGATAGCACAGTGGTTATGTAATGAGACGCATGCCTGAGGTTCCAGAGCCCCAGGTGCAATCCCCTGTACCATGAGAAGCCAGAGCTCAGCAATGTTCTGGTAAAATAACAGCAACAACTGCAACAATAATAATAACATCTTTTAAAAAAAAAAATAAGAGAAAAATGCTGTTTTAGTAAGTGCAAGCAGTCAGGAGCCGGACTGGTGGCTTGTATCCCAAATAGTACGATCAGGAGGGCACTCTCTCTGCTGCCTTCCTCCCAGCCTCAAACCCTCAGTGCTGATCAAAAAGGGGGTGTGTGACATGGTGGAGGAACATTGGACAATGGCTCTCAGAGTGGCTTTCCCACCAGATTCCTGCCTAGAATTCCTCCAGGGTGCAGATGAGGCCAAGGAGGGTGAAATGCAGGGTGATCCCCGGGGATGGGAGTCAGCCTGGTACAGACTGAAAAGACTGGTTATGGGGCCACCCTGTGCTGGCTTTTCAGCTGTGATTAATGGGGAGAGAGACAGACAGACAGAGCCAGGGAATGAGAGAGAAAGAGAAAGAGAGTGTGTGTGTGTGTGTGTGTGTGTGTGTGTGTGTGTTGGGGAATTTAATTGTGGGAGAAACTGAAGGGGACCTCTCTATGCTCTCTCTACAACTTCTGTAAAACTCAAATGACCCCATAATAGTTAAATAAAGAAAGAAAAAAAAGAAAGAAAACAACAAAAAATGGCAAGGGAAGGGTGTGCCAGGTGACTTGGTTGAGTGCACACATTACAGCGTACAAGGGCCCAGGTTCAAGCCTCCAGTCCCCACCTGCAAGGAAGAAGCTTCAGGAGTAGTGAAATAGCGTTGTAGGCGTGCGTGTGTGTGTGTGTGTGTGTGTGTGTCTCCTCCTATCTCCACCTTCTCTTTCAATTTCTTTGTCTCTATCCAAAGGAAAAAAGGAAGAAAAAGGTCAAATGACTACAAGTCTAAGTTTCTTTGGGGGCAGCCTGGGAGGTGGCAGAGTGGGCCGATCCCCTTCTATGAGCAAGTGTGAGGCCCTGGCTTGTTATCTCTGTTTCATGGCGGAGAGAATTCAGGCTCAGAGTCCAAGGGAAGCAGAAGACGTTCACGCCTAAGTCTCATGGATTCCTTGGACTTTTCTCCCCTCCTGCTTTTTCCTATCTACAGTCTGACTCACTGTCTGTAGTGCCCAGAACTACAACAATGAAACAAGGGCAACAAAAGGGAATACATGAGTAAATATAAAAAAAATAATAATAAGAAGAAATAAAAAAATCCTTTAAAAAAATGGTGAGTGGTCCGGGAGGTGGCGCAGTGGATAAAGTGCTGGACTCTCAAGCGTGAGGTCCTGAGTTCAAGCCCTGGCAGCACATGTACCAGAGGGATGTCTGGTGCTTTCTCTCCTCCTATCTTTCTCATCAATCAATCAATGAAATCTTTAAAAAAAAAATGGTGAGGGTTGATCTCATTTAAAGTGTTCTTACTGTGATAAAATGAAGTTTAAAGGAGAGGGGGGAAAAAAAAGATGAGAGCCACATGAAACTGTAGGTCAGAATGTACTGGAAGCAGAAGCTCTAAAGAGGGTGTGAGTTCGGCGTGTTCAGGAGAGACTGAAGCAGCGTGGGAAAGGCTGTGAGAGAATAAGACCTGAGTCCGGAGGTTGTGTGAAAGCTACTAGAGTTTCAGCTACCGCAGGACAGCTTGGTGTCTGAACGTAGTTCCCAGGCTACTGCAGGGGGCACCACACGGGTGGGCGAAGTTCAGACTACACCAGTCCAGAAGATGCATTGGGGTTCACAGACCCGCAATTCCAAGCTAGAACCCGGTCTGTAGCGGTTCTCAAACAGGGTGAGGGCTTACAACACCAGATTCCTGGAAAGCTTGGGAGCCGTCTCTGGAGAAATGCCTCTGTGTTTAAGCCTTGTGGCTGAACCATCTGACATACCTGCTTTTCTGCTTTCCATTTTTTAATTTTTCTCCTCCCTATTTCTCTTTGATGACTGACTTCCCACCTCCAGTTTAGCTGCAGACATGGCTGTGACCTGTTAGACAGCCTAGCAACCCACTATCTGTGTCACCCCACAGGGGTCTGCACACCCCATCCCCAAGAGCACGTACCTCGGCGCATGGTGTGAGGGCTTGGGCCGGCGGAATTGTGCGCTGGGCCCACCGAGAGCTGATGGGAGCTGGTGGCAGGCTGGGCCTGGCTGGGGCCAGTGGCCATCTGACTGCTGTTTCTCCCTGGTGCTGGGGCACCTGTGGCTGTAGCATCCTTGGGTTTCGGAGGACTGAGGAGGATAGAAGTCAAGTGAGATGTCTGCTGTCCCCAGCTAGAAATCTATGCATGCTATTGACACACGAGAGTCCCACCTAATCTGGTGCTCTGTGGCAGTCTGTCTTTCAGGTTTTATTTTGTTTGTTTCTTTTTGCCCATAAGACTGTCCTTCATTTACTCGCATATCATGGCAGAGACTACCTCCCAGTAACTTCTAAATTTCAAGACTGAATTCATTTGTACTTACTGAGCAATATTAAAACAACAACAAAAGGGCATAAAAGGGCGGCCAGAGCTTTGGAAGCGTGATGTTCCTTGGGTTCAAGCTCCTGTAAAAGGAAGCTTCGCAAGTGGTGAAGCAGTGCTACAGCTGTCTGTCTTTCTCTCACCTCAGTTTCTCTCTGTCGCTATCCAATAAATTGATAAATATTGGGGGGGGGGGAAGCATGAGGTTCCAAGTTTGGTTCTTGGGGGTAGATAGCATGATGGTTATAACGCAAAGAGACTCTCAGGCCTGAGGCTCCAAAGTCCCAGGTTCAATCCCCTGCACCATCATAAGCCAGAGCTGAGCAGTGCTATGGTAAAATAAAATAAATAAATAGACTATTTAAAAATAACATAAAAGGGATTTTGGACTCTAAAAATAACAGGATTTGGACATCAACATTGTACAAAAGTAAGAAAAAGCCCTGGCAAAATAACTTTGAAAGTGGTGATTATCATTAATGATAATTTGGACTTGAGGCAGGAGAAATTCTGAAAAAGTGAAATGGGTAGTCAAAGTCCAGAGTTATTAGCAGAGTTCAGAAACTCTGCTTTCCTGATTCCTGGCTTAGGACATTTTATACTTTTTACAGTGATGAATTCTGCCAAGGTCACCGGACATGGAATGTCACTAGTGAAACTGGGCACAAAAATAGCTGCAAAATGTAAAAAACAAGACAAAACAAAACAAAAAAACCACAGAAAACAATTGGATGGCTGGTGTTCCATGGTTCCTTTGCAGCACGTCTAATTACTGTCTTGAATAACAAACTGAGTCTTGATCAAACAAGTTGGGTTGTAGACACAATGAAAATAAATGTCTGAGCTGTATTGCACCAAAGTAAAAGACTCTGGGGTGGAAGGGGGGGTTCAGGTCCTGGAACATGATGGCAGAGGAGGACCTAGTAGGAGGGGTTGTATTGTTATGTGGAAATGTTATGCGTGTACAAACTATTGTATTTCACTGTCGACTATAAACCATCAATCCCCCAATGAAGAAATAAAGGGAAAAAAAATGTCTGAGCTGCCCGTTATATTTATTTTCCTCAAAAATAAACAAACAAATAAATAAAATAACCCATCCCAGAGCGAAACCTTTTTGTAACTGCCATCACTGCTAAGCCAAGGTGGAACCTGTAATGAGCATATAAGCTCTGGGAGGGTTGGAAGCCTAAATTAGTTTAAACAAAACAAAGAGCTTCCCAAAGTTATGTGGGTGAAGAAGAATTCAGGAATGCATGAAGCATTCAGAGTTCAGCTACAAGGGCTGGAGATTCTTATCTCCTAAGCCCTTAGCTTCACATGCCAAGAAGACACTCCCTCCCTCCCCAGTCCAAGGAAAATGAGATGAGCCAGTTCATCTCTCTGTATAGAAGAAAAAAAAATAGGGGGGGGGGGTCAAGCGGTAGCACAGCGTGTTAAGCGCACGTGGCGCAAAGCGTAAGGATCCCAGTTCGAGTCCCCGGCTCCCACTAGCCTGAGAACCCTGCTCACACTTAGTGCTTCAGCTCCCAGCACCAAAGCAGCACGGGAAAGAATGCAAACGAATGCTGGCGGCGGGAGAGAAATCAAGCCATTTGCACTCTTAATGAATTTATTTTCCCTTTTGTTGCGCTTGCTGTTTTTTCATTGTTGTAGTAATTATTATTGTTGTTGTTATCGATGTCATTGTAGTTAGATAGGACAGAGAGAAATGGAGAGAGGAGGGGAAGACAGAGAGGGGGAGAGAAAGACAGACACCTGCAGACCCGCTTCACCGCTTGTGAAGCGACTCCCCTGCAGGTGGGGAGCCGGGGGCTCGAACCAGGATCCTTACGGGGTCCTTGCGCTTTACGCCACGTGCGCTTAACCCGCTGCGCTACCGCCCGACTCCCCCATTTGCACTCTTTTACCCGTTCTCTGCCAACCAGAGGTGTGAAGACGAGAAACAGGCTCACTCCCTATAGAGTGACCCTTTGGGCGTGGGTGCTGTGCCCACAGGCCAGCCCCGGGCTAGAAGGCTGGGAATCCAGCACCTGCTGCCCACGGAAGTCAGCTTCCTTACCTGCTTTCGCCCGGGCTCGGCCCCTGCTCCAGCGTGCCCGCAGAGTTGGGGACAGTCCCACCCCCTGCGTTGCTTTCAGCCCTAGAGCTCGGGGGAGGGGGCTCTGGGCCCGCTGGAGCCAAGGCGCTGCCATCCGTGGGCGGGAGTGGCGGCTGGAAAGCAGGGGATATGTGCTTTCTATTTAGAGTGCCACCCCGCCGGTGGGCCTGGAAGTCCATTAGCTTCACACCAAAGCTACACAGAGAGAAGAAACAGTCAACACACCATGCGCGCTGGCGCTGCAGACAGAAGCCCCCTGGCCCGCGCCTGTGAAAACTCCCTTGGGGAAGGTGGGGGGAAGGGACACAGCCACCCAAGGTGCCCCGCATGCAGGGAAGTGGCAAGGGCTGAGGAAGGGCTGTTCCCTTCCCCAAGGCAAACGGCTCAACCTGGCCTGTAAGGCCACGCTGGGACTGTGGTCAGTGTCCTTTCTCAGTTTGGGTGTGAGCGGCAGCAAGCAAAGGGGGAGAAATTGAGAGGAAACTGTGTGTGTGTGTGGGAGACACCTGCAGCACTGTTTCACTCCTTGTGAAGCTTCCTCCCTGCAGGTGGGGACTGGGGGCTTGAACCTGGGTCCTTGCACACTGTAGTGTGTGCACTCTACCAGGTGCACCGCCACTCAGGCCCAATTAATATTAAAAAAAAAAAAAGTTGAAGAAGAAAAAGGAACGAACGAGCGTACAAACTAGGGTGGGGGTAGATAGCATAATGGTTATGCAAAGAGATTCTAACTCCTCAGGCTCCAAAGTCCCAGGTTCAGTCTCCTGCACCACCATAAGCCAGAGCTGAACAGTGCTCTGGTAAAAAACCAACCAACCAACAACAACAAAAACAACCCAAAATACTGAACTCTACAGATATACAAAGAGTGAATCGGGGGTTGGGTGGTGGTTCACCCAGGAAAGCACATATGTTACCAGGTGTAAGGACCCTCAGTCCCCACTTAAAGAGGGGGGAAGGTTAGGACAGTGCTACAGGTGTCTCTCCTCACTCTATTTCTGTCTCTTACCCTCTATCAAAAATAAATAAATAAATAAATAAATGGAAATAGGAAAGGAAAAAATGATCACCAGGAGTTATAGAGTCATGCAGGCACAAAGCCCCAGCAATAACCTTGAGGGCCAAAAATAAAAGGGAAATTTGAAAGGACTCATGAGGCTGGGGAAAAATTGCTTTGAGAGGGGCCGGTGGTGGTGCACCTGGTTAAGTGCATGTATTACAATGCACAAGGCCCCGGGCCCGAGCCCCTGGTCCCCACCTGCAGGGGGAAAGCTTTATGAGTGGTGAAGCAGGGCTGCAGGTGTCCCTCTGTCTCTCTCCCTCTCTATCACCCCCTTCCCTCTTGATTTTTGCTGTCTCTCTCCAATAAATAAATATAATTTAAAAAAAATTTAAAAATTGCTTTGAGGAAGAGCCCAGTGGTTGGAGGGCAGGGTAAGAAGAGCATTTGACAGGGAGTCGGGCTGTAGCGCAGCGGGTTAAGCGCAGGTGGCGCAAAGCACAAGGACCGGCATAAGGATCCCGGTTTGAACCCCGGCTCCCCACCTGCAGGGGAGTCGCTTCACAGGCGGTGAAGCAGGTCTGCAGGTGTCTATCTTTCTCTCCTCCTCTCTGTCTTCCCCTCCTCTCTCCATTTCTCTCTGTCCTATCCAACAACGACAACAACAATAATAACTACAACAATAAAACAACAAGGGCAACAAAAGGGAATAAATAAATAAAATAAATATTAAAAAAAAAAGAGCATTTGACTGTCAACTTCAGTGTGCGGCTTTATGAACCTGCAGGTTTATCAGTTTGGGAAAATAAAAGAAGCTTGGTTCGTGGGGTGAGTCTGCAGGGAGAATCCACTCAGGGCTGTTTACTGCGTGCTAAGCAGACTCCTAACAGTGCATGTGGTTGCTTAAAATAAAAGAAGATTAAGTGTTTTGTTTTGTGGGTAGAATTCGACCTGAGGAGATAGCAACAAGTGTGTGAATCGTGGTGAATAAGTGTGTGAATAAGCCACTCTTTTGCACACGATAAAGGTGGCTTCCACAGTGACAGAATAGGAACAGAACACATTTCCCCTTGCTATGGGGGAAGAAAAGAACAAGCAAAAACCTCACTACAAGGCTGGGACAATTAAAATGAAAGCTTGTTTGCTTCTGATGTAAAATTGATTCCCGGGAATATTATTACGTGGATAGAAGAAAAGGATGTTCTGAGTGGGGGTAGATAGCATAATGGATATGGAAAGAGACTCCTCATGTGTGAGGCTCCAAGGTCCCAGGTTCAATTCCCTGCACCACCATAAACCAGAGCTGAGAAGGGCTCTGGTAAAATAAAAGAAAGAAAGAAAGAAAGAAAGAAAGAAAGAAAGAAATGAAAAGAAAGAAAAAGCGTGTTCCTTTCTTAGCATCGCTGGAGGAGCATTTATCACACTGGTATCTGAAGGCAAAATTCTCAAACAGCCTTGCCAAACTTTGAAATCCCAAGACACACACACACACACACACACACACGTACACGCACACACACCTGTAGAACACAGGGTACGTACTGTTACTAAGTCCAACAGAGTCATTTTCCTCCCTTCCTGAATTGGCAAATACTGAGTTCTCACCCAATAGACACCCGCGCCGTGGCTGCTTATCCAGGGGGAGGAGTGAGTTGACTCAGAAAAACACCCTCTTGAAGCCCTAAATCTCACAACTCGGGGAGTCGGGCGGTAGCGCAGCGGGTTAAGCGCATGTGGCGCAAAGCGCAGCAACTGGTGTAAGGATCCCGGTTCGAACCCCGGCTCCTCACCTGCAAGGAAGTCACTTCACAGGTGGTGAAGCAGGTCTGCAGGTGTCTATTTTTCTCTCTCCCTCTCTGTCTTCCCCACCTCTCTCCATTTCTCTCTGTCCTATCCAACAACAACAACATCAATAATAACTACAACAATAAAACAACAAGGGCAACAAAAGGGAACAGATAAATAAAAAGACTTAACTTTAAAATAAAAAAAAAAATCTTACAACTCGTGGGGAGTGGTGGCTTGGTCTCACTTTCACTCTTGGATTTCTCTGTTCATGGTATTTTTTTTTTCCTTTTTTCTTTTTCTCTCTTCCCTCTCAACCCTGCCACCCCAGCCGGCAAGCACAAACTTGGTGCACTTGTAACCCATGCGGGGTGCCATTTCATCACAGGGGGCTTGTGGCAGACCAAGTGAAGCTTGTGCGCCGTCCAAAGGCGGGGATGTGAGCTGGCAAGCGGTGCATCCAACATGCTGGCCGGGTCAACGTCTGGGATGAGCTGTGGGAGGCTCCCCCAGGTATCAGGGTGCAAACAGCCACACGCATGCAGTGAGTGGCCCTCTCTCTTTCCCAGTGCAAGTCCACGGAGGCAGTGCCAGATAGCAAGTGGGGGGGGGGGGAGTCTAATCAATAAACCTGGGTGACACAGCCACGTTCAACACACCTCTCCTTCTTCACCAAGTCGCCTTCCATCACCGCCATGCTGGCAGGCCGCTTCCTCTCCAGGGTCCCGGAGTCAGAGTCATTTCCGGTGTGGGAGGCATGATTGGAATTGGGGGTGGCGAGAGGCACAAATGCTTCGGAGACGTTGAATTCCACCTCTGTTGGGAGAGGAATGAATGTGTGAGAGAGACTCAGAGCACAGGAGCTAAGAGAGCTTTGATTCTCCTCCATCACCCCCAGATGGGAGTCTTGGGTGACTTCCAAAGTGAAGACCACAGTGCTCTTGTCAAGCTGGGGGTGAGGAAGGTAAGGAAGAGGAGGAGATAAAACAAGGTACAGATAGAGGAGGGATATAATTCAGAATATATATCGTACAATATTCTGGCGCAGGCACCGCCATGCAAGCTGCTTGACAGGGTACCAGCTTCGCAGGAAGTTCAGCACGGCTGGACTCTCCAGGCCAAACTGAAACCATCTCGCCTTTTGCCATGATTAAGCTCTGTGTGATCTTAATAATATTTACCTATGGTCAGGGTCTGAGCCTGATGACAAATGACAAAAATAATGACAAAACCTGCACTGCACTCTGTAAGATTGGTCATAATGGAACAAGCAATAGCAGTAATGCAGAATTTTTTCAGGAGGCCCCAATAGGAAAAAAATGTTTTCCCCTTTATCTACACCACTACCTTTAGTATTCCCCCTAAAATATAGAAAAAGATTGGTGGTTCCCACAGTGGAGGGACCACCTTACATAACATAATTAATGGAAAGTTATGGTACCTGCCTAGATACAATGGGCCTTTTAATCTACCACCCACCACTATGCTCCCACCTCCTTATGCAGGAATAGTACACGAGAACCTAGGTCACATAGTGAGCATACACAGAGGATGGATTCTAGCTAGAGAGTTTAACTTGGAACAGAACAAAACAAAACTCCTTGATCAAACAGTGGAACAGATTTTGTGAAAAATGGGCTGCTCAATTTGTTAAAGGCCCCTAGAAACATAACAAGCTTGAACTTTCTATAAACCATTGTCTTCTGATGCACAGGGCCAAGAGAATGGCATAAAAGGTAGAATATTCATCTTAATCAATAGGACATTTGCCTAGCACACAGGTACAGGAAAAACAAAAGACACAGAAACGGTGATGTGATCTCTAGGGCATAAAGTGCCCCTGGAATGTAAATGTCTCACAAAGCAGGAGGTGTTCCCTACTTGTGCTGTTCTTACTTGGTGATTTTTGTTTCAATAATCAAAGCCTTGATGATTTTTGTTTTAATAATCAGTACCTTGGTGATTTTCGTTTGAATGATCTAAGCCTTATGAGACTATAAAAAGAAAGTTCTGCTTAAGTAAGACAGAGATGTCTGCTTGAGCTTGATTCAGCATCAACTCATTCGTTCATTTCTCATTCTTCATTCTTTGCCGACGCCCCTCGTCCTCCAGGCTAACCCTAATAACCCGCTGGGGCTGGCCCCCGGTAATATTCTTCTTCTGCTTCCCTTACGGTACAAAAAGTGTCACCAGGTGGGCAGGTGGTGGTAATGCACTCGATGGTGTAGGTTACTATGCTCAAGGAACTGGGTTCAAGCCCCTGGTAGCCACCTGCAGGGTGGGGGAAGCTTCGTGAGTGATGAAGCAGTGCTGCAGGTATCTCTCGCTACATATATATATACCCCTTCCACCTCAGTTTCCCTCTGTCTCTACCCAATAATAAATAGATTTTTTTAAAAAGTGCCATGAGATGTAGATGGGGACAGTAAGTGTGGATTAGTTTAATCTGAATTTTAAAAAGAGCTATTTACCATTGGATATAAAGTAGAAATAAGGGGAGTCGGGCTGTAGTGCAGCGGGTTAAGCGCAGGTGGCACAAAGCACAAGGACCAGCATAAGGATCCCGGTTTGAACCCCGGCTCCCAACCTGCAGGGGAGTCGCTTCACAGGCGGTGAAGCAGGTAGCAGGTGTCTGTCTTTCTCTCCCCCTCTCTGTCTTCTCCTCCTCTCTCCGTTTCTCTCTGTCCTATCCAACAATGACAACTACAACAATAAAACAACAAGGGCAACAAAAGGGAATAAATAAAATTAAATTAAAAAAAAAAGTAGAAATAAAAGTTGGGCTGGGTGTAGGTAGCATAATGGTAATGGAAAAAGACTGAGGCTCCCAGGTGCCAGGTTCAATTCTCAGTACCACCAAGAGCCAGAGCTGAGCAGTGCTCTGGTTTAAAATCAATAAAACTGGGGCGGAGGTAGATAGCTTAGTGGTTATGCAAAGAGACTGTCATGCCTGAGGCTCTGAAGTCTCAGGTTCAATCCCCCACACCACCATAAACCAGAGCTGAACAGTGCTCTTGTAAAAATAATAATAATAATGGGGGGGCTGGGTGGTAGCACAGCGGGTTAAGTGCACATGGCCGAAGTGTAAGGATCCCAGTTTGAGCCCCTGGCTCCCCACCTAAGGGGGTGGGGGGTTGGGTCACTTCACAAGCAGTAAAGCAGGTCTGCAGGTGTCTGTCTTTCTCTCTCCCTCTCTGCCTTGCCCTCCTCTCTTGATTTCTCTCTGTCCTGTCCAACAACGACAGCAATAACAACACAATAATAATAACAACAAGAATAAACAAGGACAACAAAAGGGAAAAACATGGTCTCCAGGAGCAGTGGATTTGTAGTGCAGACACCGAGCCCCAGCAATAACCATGGAGGCCAAAAAAAAAAGGGGGGGGTTGGTAGTAGTGCAGCGGGTTAAGCGCATGTGGTACGAAGCACAAAAAACGGCATCAGGATCCCGGTTTGAGTCCCCGGCTTCCCACCTGCAGGGGAGTCGCTTCACAGGCGGTGAAGCAGGTCTGCAGGTGTCTATCTTACTCTCCCCCTCTCTGTCTTCCCCTCCTCTCTCCATTCTCTCTGTCCTGTCAATAACAACAATAACCACAACAACAATAAAACAACAGAGGCAACAAAAGGGAAAATAAATAAGTAAATAATATAAAATGTGTTTAATAATAATAATAATAATAATAATAGGGTGGGAGTAGATAGCATAATTGTTATGTAAAAGATTCTCATGCCTGAGGCTCCAAAGTCCTAAATTCAATCCCCCGTACCACCATAAGCCAGAGCTGAGCAGTGCTCTTATAAATATATATATACAATACGGTTCGAGTCCTTGGGCTCCCCACCTGCAGAGGAGTCGCTTCACAGATGGTGAAACAGGTCTGCAGGTATCTAACTTTCTCTCCCTGTCTTCTCCTCCTCTCTCCATTTCTCTCTGTTCTATCTAACAACATCAGTAACAACTACAATAATAACTGCAACAACAACAACAAAAAACAAGGGCAACAAAAGGGAAAATAAAAAATATATATATATGATAATAAAATAAAAATAAAAGTAAAAAAAAAAAAAGCAACACCAACTCTTCATTGCCCACAGCCCCACAGAGTAAGATCTGTGTCAGACTGGATCCTCAAAGGAAATCTTCGCATGGCAACGTCCACTCACCCATGTCAGGTGTTTGCTGAGTGACCTAACGAGAACCGGAGCGATGGCTGATGAGGAGACAGGGGTGGCAGGGAGGTGAGCACGATCCCGGGTCACGGCACTTACACACCCCGTGGCTCACACACAGTAGAGCTGCTCTGGGTCTAGTCGGGCTGGGCGGTCCAGCCTCCCTCCTAAGACTTGCCCGCTCAGTCCCTCCAAAAGGGGGTCAGGGAAGCTCTGAGGATCCCAGGACTGGCCACAAACACATTTTGCTAATCATCTCACTGTGGGACGGAATCCTAATCGCAGTCTTTCACAGACACCCCCCCCCCACACACACACACGCACACACTTCTCCCGCTTTGTTCTCCACCTGTGCACAAGTCCGACTATGGGCTCATACAGAAGTCATCTTTCAAGTGGACAACACCTGAGTATCTGGTGTCACCTCCTCTCTGAAGTGGTCCCTAGCTTGGCACGGGAGCTGTGAGTGTGCCAGCTTTTTCTCCATTCACCCACCCTTCTACTCTGCCATGGATTACAATTCCTCTGTCTCTGGGGCGTCCTCCAGTGGCTTGAGTTTCTCCAAGGACAATACCATGTCTTAGCAGCCAAGTACATGGCAGCAAGCAGGTGTGTGACTGATACTTGTTGGATGAGTCACCTTGGTGTCCAGTGAAACAAAACGAAATGTAAAATGGTATGGCTGCCAGGATGTCAACATAAGAATGCAAATAGAGCCTGGAATGAAATGTAAAAAAGTGAGAGCGATTATGCAATTATAAAGGAATTGCCAGTGTATTTTCTAGGATGGGGAAAAAAAAAAAAAGGTTCTTTCCACTCTAATCCTATTAGCCGGTTGCTGTGGCAGTCAGGGTGGTTGAGAAGGTAAGATTACCTTCAGGGAAGAACCAGTCCGCGTGCTGAATGATAGGTTCGATGACCGCGACCACGTGGACAGATGTGGCGGCTGCCATTTCAGCCAGCGTTCTGCAAAGGAAGCGGACAAGTTCAGACTCTTCCCCGAGGCGGCCTTTGATTTCTACAGAGTGAGTCGGAGGCCGGCTCCACTCTTTGACCTGTTAGTGTGGCGGTGATCACCCAGGAACATTAAAAGGGCCCTCACATAAGAGAGATAGAGAGACAGAGAGGAGCCAGCAAGTGCCTTTGGGTCTGAGGGCTGTTTTAGTTTTTTTTTTTTTTTCCACTTTGTTAGGGGGCGGTTAATACTTTACAGTACAGTTGTTGACAGCTAGGTACAACCTCTCATCTCCCCCATGACAGGTGTCTGCCAGACACTCTCTCCCCCAACCTAGGTGAAGGTCTGCCTTTCCTCCACTGAAATAGTACTGAAGGTGAAGGTGGTGGGTGTCCACCCCGGACCCAAGACCACTACCAGAAACCCACTTTCTCTTGTAATGAAACCAAGAGCAGTGCTTTTTTTTTTTTTTTTTTGCCTCCAGTTTATCTGCTCCTGGAGGCTATTTTTGTTGTTGTTGTTATTATTTTGTTATTGTTGTCATTGTTGTTGGATAGGACAGAGAGAAATGGAGAGAGGAGGGGAAGACAGAGAGGGGAGAGAAAGACAGACACCTGAAGACCTGCTTCACTACCTGTGAAGCGACTCCCCTGCAGGTGGGGAGCCAGGGGCTCGAACCGGGATCCTTACGCCAGTCCTTGTGTTTTGCGCCACCTGCACTTAACCCATTGTACTACAGCCCGACTCCCAGGGGTCTCGCTTTCTAGGCCTTGAAGCCACAATGGGTGGGAGAGGGCCCATCCATGTTAATAATTTTTTAGAAATTTCCTAGCTGATCTTGCTGGTTGCAGGCCCCTAGTCAACCTACTTCCTGGTACCAATGACACTATCTTTCTACATACAGTTGGATCAAGTTATTTTTTGTGTTGTTGTTTGTTTAGAAATTCTGACCCATAAAATGAACTCTTCACACCACAGTCCAGCAAGACCTGCTGGACCCTTCCTAACTGGCTCTGGCCTACCCAGGCCCAATGGTGAGGATGCCCGCAGTCCAGTTATTCAAACCCAGGGTAACATTAGCCACCAGGCCCTTTTATGCCTAAAACGCCTTTGCTCATCCGGCTTATATCCACAGGGAACTATTCATTCCTTAAAGTACAGCTCAAGTGCCGTTTCCTACGCAGAGCTCTCCTGGAACTTCTCAGCCTGGATTATGTCCCTTCCCCAAGTCCCCGTTGTCACTGTCATCTTACTTGACAACATCAATGGGACCTGTGTATGCAGAGCCTGTCACTGTACCACAGCCATTCATCTGCCCTGGGGCCGGGTCCTTTGAGGAGGAGGAGGGTGGGGGGGCACGGCCACACTTCTCTGTGACCAGCTCACCGTGGTGTTGGAGAATGTTGGCTAAGTGGAGAGATGGAGCGATCCCTCTCAGAACACTCTCGAGTCCATCTTGCTCGAGAAAGTGTTCCTCAAGTGACACCTCTCTCCTCTTCTCACCAAGCGGATGGACGGACAGAAGAAAAAGCCAATGATAGAGATAATGGTGAAAGATTACTCACCCTTCGTTTTTGGCCCATAACAAGTTAGGGCCTAACACGATTGCAATGTTGCTGGGGGTCATTTTATTAATGTCACTGGTCTGAGCAAGCTTTGCAAGGAATTTGATTAAATACCTGTGGAGCAAAAGAAGAGAGGGTGGAAAGTGTGCTCTTGGCTTTTCTTGGGAATCTTGGCAGGAATGTTACTTTCTCTAAGTTCCAAACTGCTTGGCGACTTCCTGCCGAGTGTTACCAAGTTCTCAGAATCTGGTGCAGTTTGAGCATTTTAAACTCCTGTTTTTTTGTTTGTTTGTTTTTGTTTTTGCCTCCAGGGTTATCACTGGGGCTTGGTGCCTGTACTACAAATCCACTATTCCTGGAGGCCTTTTTTTCCCCATTTTGGTTGTCCTTGTTGTTATTATTGTTATTGCTATGGGATAGGACAGAGAGAAATCAAGGAGGGGGGAGACAGCAAGGTAGAGAGAAAGATAAGACACCCGCAGACCTGCTTCAACACTTGTGAAGTGACCCACCTGCAGGTGGGGAGGCGGGGGCTCGAACTGGGATCCTTGCGTGTGTTCCTATACTTTGCGCCATGTGCGCTTAACCCGCGGCGCTACTTCCCGGCCCCCAAATTCCTGTGTTCTTTGCTACAGAGAAATAAATCCTTCGAGCTAGAAATGGACCTACCCTATGACCCTGCAATTCCCCTCCTGGGGATATATCCTAAGGAACCCAACACATCCATCCAAAAAGATCTGTGTACACATATGTTCTTGGTAGCATAATTTGTAATAGCCAAAACCTGGAAGCAACCCAGGTGTCCAACAACAGATGAGTGGCTGAGCAAGTTGTGGTCTATATACACAATGGAATACTACTCAGCTGTAAAAAATGGTGACTTCACCGTTTTCAGCCGATCTTGGATGGACCTTGAAAAAATCATGTTGAGTGAAATAAGTCAGAAACAGAAGGATGAATATGGGATGATCTCACTCTCAGGCCGAAGTTGAAAAACAAGATCAGAAAAGAAAACACAAGTCGAACCTGAAATGGAATTGGAGTATTACACCAAAGTAAAAGACTCTGGGGTGGGTGGGTGGGTGGGGAGAATACAGGTCCATGAAAGATGATGAATGACATAGTGGGGGTTGTATTGTTAAATGGGAATCTGGGGAATGTTATGCATGAACAAACTATTGTATTTACTGTTGAATGTAAAACATTAATTCCCCAATAAAGAAATAAACTATATATATAAAAAAAAGAAATAAATCCTTTGAGGCATGTAAGAAGAAAATAGCTCAAACACGGATCTAGCCCATCTGCCGTGGGCTGCGACTCCATTTCTCCTCTACGCTCTGCCTTTTCTACCCCTGGCTGAATTATAGTGTGATAAGTAGTGAATTCAATGTGCTTCATTAAACAGCATGTAGGCACAGATAGTAATATTATTCAAAGAAAATTGTATTTGAAAATGCTGTTTTATAATTATGAAAACACCCATTTTATCATATAGACTCCCTTGTATGTAAGTACACCACCACACAAGCAAAAAAAAAAAAAAAAAATTCAAGTACAGGGAGTCGGGCGGTAGCGCAGCGGGTTAAGCGCACGTGGCGCAAAGTGCAAGGACCGGCTTAAGGAATCCGGTTCGAGCCCCCGGCTCCCCACCTGCAGGGGAGTCACTTCACAAGCAGTGAAGCAGGTCTGCAGGTGTCTACCTTTCTCTCCCCCTCTGTCTTTCCCTCCTCTCTCCATTTCTCTCTGTCCTAGCCAGCAACGACTACATCAACAATAATAACTACAACAACAATAAAAACAAGGGCAACAAAAAGGAAATAAATATTTAAAAAAATCTTAAAAAAAAAAAATCAAGAACAGCCCGACTAGAGAATCAGTAAGACAGAAGTAGATAAGCTGTCCCTAAGACTTTATGAGAACTGCAATGGTTAGTGTTGAGAGAAGTGGGGGCACAGAACTTCGGTGGTGGGTGTGGAACCCTGTAATCTTACAATCTTATAAGCCATTATTAGTCACAAATTAAAAAAACAGTGTGCAAAGAAATAGGGACTTGGCTAGAAAAATTATGATGCAGTCACAGAATACTATGGATACATAAAAATGTATTACGTTCAATGGGCCAGGCGGTGACACACCTGGTTAAGCGCTCATATTACAGTGCTCAAGGATCCAGGTTCAAGCCCCCAGCTCCCCACCTGGAGGGGGAAAGCTTCACGAGTGGTGAAGCAGGGCTGCAGGTGTCTCTCTGTCTCTCTCCCTCTCTATCTCCCCCTTCCCTCTCAATTTCTGGCTATCTCTGTCCAACAAATAAAGATAATATCAAAAAAAATCATTATGTACAAAGAAGGAGAAACTCTTTAAAATTAAGCACATAATGCCAATGGAGAGGGCTGGGCGATGGCTCACCTGGTTAAGCACACTTGCTACAATGCACAAGGATCTGGGTTCAAGCCCCAGTTCTTACCTACAAGGGGTGGGGTGGGGGGGCTTCACTAGTGCTGCAGATGCCTCTATCTCTTTCCCTGTCTTCCCCTCCCCTTTCATTTCTCTCTGTGTCTATCCAGTTAAGACTTACGCAGGGAAGGGAGTGATGCCTAAGTTATACCCACTATAATTTGAATGTGTTGTGTGAGACAGTGAGCTGTGCACACACAGAGCTGTGTGTGTGTTCATGTAGCCACACCTCTTGCTTAATGGCAAGGACGCAGGCTGAGAAATGTGTTCCTAGAGGATGCCATCCGCACTGCAGACATCACAGCGTGATTATACAAACCTAGACGGCATCACCCACCACACACCAAGGTGACACAGGACACAGTCTGGTGGCGCTACATGTGGTCCATCAACGACCGAAATGTCATCAATGTGACTCAAGCATCAACTCTCGCTGGGAAGTTATTTAGGAAGATGAAAAACACTGGTTTTCTCTCAGGAGACAACTAGGTGCCAGGTGATAGGAACAGACACAATCTTTCACTGTAGACAGTTTGCACTTTGAACCACGGGAATGGAATCTCTATCCAAAACACAATTAGCAAAGGTTGTAACGGGTAAAATAAACAAGATGGAAAGAAAGCCACAACTCAGAACCAGAATTCAGTTCCCAGCAGAAGTTACTAAACAGTGTAAGGGTGTCTAAGGGTGTCGGGCAGAGGGTAGATAGCATCATGGTTATGCAAAGAGAGTCTCATGCCTGAGGCTCCAAAGTCCCAGCTTCAATCTCCTGTACCATCATAAAGTAGAACTGATAAGTGCTCTGGTAAAACAAAAAGAAAGAAAGAAAGAAAAAGAAATAGAGTAAGGGTATCTGCAATTCCAATCTGCTGCAGCTAATGACAACTGATAAAATTTATAAATCTCGAGCCCCTCATAGGCAACTGGATATTTAAGGCCCTAAAAAGGAATATTTAGCTTAACTCTATGATCAAGTTGAAGGGTGAAATTAAAGGTGAAATTAAATATTTTATCAACAAAGTATTTGTGGTTTTGGAACAAGTAAGTGCTTTTCCAAATTTCCTTTGGTTTGAAATGACTTTTCTACTGGGGCTTCTCTCTGGACTCTATGCTTCTTCAAAAAAAAAAAAAAGTTTGGGAGTCGGGCTGTAGCGCAGCGGGTTGAGCACAGGTGGCGCAAAGCACAAGGACCGGCATAAGGATCCCGGCTCGAACCCCGGCTCCCCACCTGCAGGGGAGTCGCTACACAGGTGGTGAAGCAGGTCTGCAGGTGTCTATCTTTCTCTCCTCCTCTCTGTCTTCCCCTCCTCTCTCCATTTCTCTCTGTCCTATCCAACAACGACAACAACAATAATAACTACAACAATAAAACAACAAGGGCAACAAAAGGGAATAAATAAATAAAATAAATATTTTTTTTAAAAAAGTTTTTTTAATTAATTTTTTTTTTTTTTTTAAACCAGAGCACTGGTCAGCTGTGGAAAAGCCTACGATGATGCTATGATGCTAAGGCTTGAACCTGGGTCTTTGGAGCCTATGGTATGAAAGTCACTTGCATAACCATTAAGCTATGTCTCCCATCCTCAAAACTGTATTTTTTTTTTAAAAAAGATTTTATTTATTTATTCATGAAGATAGAAGGAGAGAGAGAGAGAGAAAGAACCAGACATCACTCTGGTACATGTACTGCTGGGGATAGAACTCAGGACCTCATGCTTAAGAGTCCAACGCTTTATCCACTGTGCCACCTCCCGGACCACAGAACTGTATTTTAAAAGTCAATGGGAAAATACGAGGGAAATTCCAGAAATTTCTTCTGTGGTAAATTTTCTTAGAAACATAGTTACTCCATAAAGTAATATATAATTTCTATTTCTTGAAATTTGATTTTTTTAGGCTAATTTATGCTCTATTTACAGTAAATTTATGTAGCATCTCTGTAAGATACTCTACAAAGTACAACTGCTTTTATTATCATTATTATTACTGGCTATTCAGATTCTGAACCCAACATACAGTCAACTAAACTTTTCACAATGCTCCCCCCACCCTCAGTAACGCGAGTGGTAACATGACTGCAATCAGACATGATGGTGATTTTTTTTTTTTCAGAGGCGTCACAAAACATGCTTTGCATGTGCCAAGTCTGCTTGAATTAAACAGCCTCCCAGCTGGGGATTAAACCTGCCTGCCTCCAGAGTCACTTGCTGTTGCCTAATGGCTTAATTTGCAGAATGTTGGTCATACCTACCTAAAGTTAACGAAATTTTGTGGTGGCAGCTTCTGACATGTTCTCCATAAATCCTGGAGTTTTTTGTCTTGATCCTGCACACTGAAAAACAAATCATTTTATTCCTAAGCATCCACTAGAGCTCATGTTAGTAAGATCTGTGTTATTACGCTGCAGCTCATGTAGTGCTTCTACTGTCAGATTCAGAGTCAGATGCTAACTGAGCACTTAACTCTGAACCTTACACCAGGACTCAGTGTCCTGATGAGCAAGGGGTAAGAATGCTGATTCTGGGCCAGGGAGATAGTAGGCAGTAGGCAGAGCATAGGACTTGTGTACCTGGGGCCCTGGGAATTGCTTAGCACCAATGACTCCTAGACGGGTAGAAGTCGGAGGTAGAGGAAGGATAAAGAACAGGAAGATGGGGGCCGGGTGGCAGCGCAGCGGGTTAAGTGCATGTGGCGCTAAGCACAAGGACCAGTATAAGGATCCCGGTTCGAGCCCCTGGCTTCCTGCCTGCTGGAGAGTCGCTTCACAAGCGGTGAAGCAGGTCTGCAGGTGTTTATCTCCCCCTCTCTGTCTTCCCCTCCTCTCTCCATTTCTCTCTGTCCTATCCAAGAACAACAACAGCAATAACAACAATGATAAACAACAAGGGAAAAAATAAATAAGAGCAACAAAAAGGGAAAAAATAGCATCCAGGAGCTGCAGTGCCAGCACTGAGCCCCAGCAATAACTCTGGAGGCAAAAAAAAAAAAAAAAAAAAGGAACAGGAAGATGGCCTCAGGGTCGGAGCAGTTGGGACTGTATTCATAACAACCTGCTACTTCCGTGGGAGCACACAGCTGGTGATAGGCCTCAGCACACAGTGAAGGCTTAGTGGGCATTAGCTAATAATAATGTCACCAGGTGGGAGTCGGGCGGTGGCGCAGTGGGTTACGCGCACGTGGCGCAAAGCCCAAGGACCAGCGTAAGGATCCCGGTTCGAACCCCCAGCTCCCCACCTGCAGGGGAGTCACTTCACAAATGGTGAAGCAGGTCTGCAGGTGTCTGTCTTTCTCTCCCCTCCTCTGTCTTTCCCCCCTCTCTCCATTTCTCTCTGTCCTATCCAACAACGACATCAATCACCACAACAATATTAAACAACAAGGGCAACAAAATGAAAAATAAATAAATATTAAAAAGAAAAAAAAAATCGTGGTCCGGGAGATGGCGTAGTGGATAAGGCACTGGACTCTCAAGCATGAGGTCCTAAGTTCAATCCCCGGCAGCACATGTACCAGAGTGATGTCTGGTTCTTTCTCTCACTCCTATCATTTCTCATGAATCAATAAATAAAATAAAAAAAAAAAAGTCACCTGGTAATGGTGTTACTACACGGCTGAGTTCTCATGCTTGAGAGTTAAGTCCCTTAGCCACTGCGCCACCTCCCGGGCCATAGCTGAGCTCTAATGTCACTCTACAGGGCCATATTGACATTGGCTGGGATGGTTCTTGTCCCCAGTTCCAGAGTTTGTCCCAGTAGGAAAGGCATTTGTGGTCAAGGCACTAATGTGAGTTCCACAGTATGTCTTCTGTTTTTGACCAGAACACTGCTCAGTTCTGGCTTATGGTGATGCTGGGGATTGAACCTGGGACCTCAGAGCCTCAGGCTTGAAAGGCTTTTGTCAAAACATTATGCTGTCATTCCAGCCCTACGGGATGTCTTCGTTCACATCAGTCACACCATTCCAGGCTAGTGGCTTCGTGGTAACTTTCTCATACTAATGATGATAATACTCAGTATTTCTTTTCTTTTTTAAAAAGAACTTTCATTTATTATTGGACAGAGAGAGAAATTGAGAGGGAAGGGGGGAGGTAGACAGGGAGAGAGACAGAGAGATACCTGCAGCCCTGCTTCACCACTGGTGAAGCTTTCCCCCATACAGGTAGGGACCAGGAACTTAAACCTGGATTCTCGAGCACTGTAGTGTGTGCCCTTAACCAGATGCACCGTCGCCTGGCCCCAATACTCAGTATTTCTAGCCTAAGTGCAAGAACGAGGCTACATATCACCTCTTATTTTATTATTTTTTCTAATTATCTTTATTTACTTATTGGATAGAGACAGCCAGATATTGAGAGGGAAGGGGGGTGACAGAGAGGGAGAGAGACAGAGAGACACCTGCAGCCCTGCTTCACCACTTGCGAAGCTTTCCCCCTGCAGGTGGGGGCTGGGGGACTGAACCCAGGTCCCTGTGCACTGTAGTAACATGTGCGCTCAGCCTGGTGCGCCACCACCCAGCCCCATATTACCTATGACTTAAACATGAAATTATTAGCAGATAATAAAAAGTACCTTCATTTTATGAACCCCAGTGGTTTACAATAAGAATTCATACATTATTTCCTTTAGCTTTCAAACCCAGCTTTTCTTTTTGTTTAACTCACCTTGCAACTTGCGTCCACTCTTCATACAGATTAAAAGTCATCAGAGGTTCAGGCAGTTCCCGTAAGTAAGACTTTAAGGCACCTGAAATGAGCAGCACTTTCTTTTGAGTATGAAGAAGGGAATTAGTAGAGAGCATAGTGGTTATGCAAAGAGACTCTCATGCTGGAGGCTCCAAAATCCCAGGTTCAACGCCCCCTGCACGGTGACCGTAGCCAAAGCTGAGTAGTGCTCTGGATAAAAAAAAAAAAAAAAAAAAAAAAGTGGGGGTCTTGAGACATTTTCTTTCACAAACTGAGATATTCTCAATTAGAATCATCTAAGATGGGGGTCGGGCGGTAGCGCAGCGGGTTAAGCGCACATGGCGTAAAGAGCAAGGACCGGCGTAAGGATCCCGGTTCGAGGCTCCCCACCTGCAGGGAAGTCGCTTCACAGGCGGTGAAGCAGGTCTGCAGGTGTCTGTCTTTCTCTCCCCCTCTATGTCTTCCCCTCCTCTCTCCATTTCTCTCTGTCCTATCCAACAAGGACGACAGCAATAATAACCACAACAATGATAAAAAAAAAAAAAAACACAAGGGAAACAAAAGGGAAAAAATGGCCTCCAGGAGCAGTGGATTTGTAGTGCAGGCACCCAACCCCAGCCATAACCCTGGAGGCAAAAAAAAAAAAAAAAGACTCATCTAAGATGCTGGGGGGAGGGGATATATCACAAGCTGGCAGAAGTCTAGAAGATGAAATGCTCATAAACCTAATTCTGTCTCTTGACAAATAAACTGAGTGATCAGTAAAAAATAAAATTATCGGGAATTGAGCGGTAGCGCAGCAGGTTAAGAGCAGGTGGTGCAAAGCGCAGGGACCACCATAAGGATCCTGGTTCCAGCCCCCGGCTCCACACCTTCAGGGGAGTCGCTTCACAGGCGGTGAAGCAGGTCTGCAGGTGTCTCTCTTTCTCTCCCCCTCTCTGTCTTCCCCTCCTCTCTCCATTTCTCTCTGTCCTATCCAACAATGAGGACATCAATAATAACAACAATAATAACTACAACATTAAAACAAGGGCAACAAAAGGGAATAAATATATATATAAAAAGAATAAAATTAGCTTCAAAATCTTTTTTTTTTTCAAAGATATTTATTTATTTATTTATTATTGGGTAGAGACAAGAGAAATGAAGAGAAGAAGGGGAGATAGAGAGGGAGAGAAACAGAGAGACACCTGCAGCCCTGCTTCACTATTTGTGAAGCTTCCCACCTACAGTTGGGAACCGGGGGCTTGAACCCAAGTCCTTACGCACTGTAATGTGAGTGCTTAACCAGGTGTGCCACCGCCTGGCCCCTCAAAGTCTTCTTAATTGGCATCATATTCCCAGGTATTTTTATTAATTAAAAACATTATTATCTTTATTTATTTATTGGACAGAGACAACCAGAAATCAAGAGGGAAGAGGGAGACAGACGGGGAGAGAGAGAGAGAGAGAGAGGGGGGGGGGGGAGAAAAGCCTGCAGCCCTGCTTTCACCACTCACAAAGATTTCCCCCCACTGCAGGTGGGGACCGGGGCCTTGAACCCGGGTCCTTGAGCACTGTAACGTGTGTGCTCAACCAGCCCATTTCCCAGGCATATTTGGGAGTGAAAGAAGGGTAGAAAATACTGACACATTTCCATGTGTTTGGATTGCGCCACTTGTACTTAAATAATAGAGAACAGGGACAGAAATGATGGGGTTTCCTAGGGGGTAGGTGGCGGTGTACCTGGTTGATTGCACAATAGGCAAAGACCTGGGTTTGAGCCCCCAGTCCCCACATGCAGAGGGGAAAGCTTTGCAAATGGTGAGGCGGGGCTGCAGGTATCTCTCTCTCCCTCTATCCTCCCCTCCCCTCTTCATTCTGGCTGTCCCTATGTGTCTTTAATGATAAAGGCGGGCTGCAAGCGTCTCTTTCTACATCTCTCTGCCATCTCTCTCCCTGCTTCTCTTTGCCTCTTTTGATTATAATCAAAAATAAAATAAAAACATAACCAAGAAGAAGAAAGAGGAGGAGGAAGAGGAGAAGAAAGAGGAGGAAGGGGAAAGAAAAAAGTGTGTGTGTGTGTGTATATATATGTTTTTTCAGTTTTGTCATTCAAATTTATTTTTTAATTATTTTTTATGTTCTTTTTCTAATTTTTTTTTTACATTTTTTATATTTATTTATTTTCTCTTTTGTTGCCCTTGGGGGGAGATAAACAGGGAGACAGAGAAACACCTGCAGTTCTGCTTCACCACTCATGAAGCTTCCCCCCTGCAGGTGGGGACCAGAGGCTTGAACCTGGGTCCCTGCGCGCTGTAATGTGAGCGCTTAATCAGGTGCGCCACCACCTGGCTCCTCTCACTCAAATTTATAAGGAGACCCTTTCAGTTTCTCAGCTGTCTTGAGCTTGGACTTGCCCACCACACCTTGGGGACTCACCTGCCACAGCATGGGGATCTGAATAGAACTCATCCAGGTGAGACGTAGAACAGTCTAAGGCAGCTTTCAGTTTCTTTAACTTGGAGGCCCCGGCCCCAATTCGGAAAAGGCCCTAAAGGACAAGGGAAAGCAATGAGTGTTCACTCCAAGCTGTGAGACTTACGCTGAAGGCCCAGAAAGATCCTAAAGCAAGCCCTCTGCATCTGGTCCATGAGCATGTCACGGAAGTCACTTTTCATAGATTATAAGAAGAGTTTAAAACTGATCAATCAAATGGGACTCCGGAAGTCAGAGTGCTCTGTAGGTTGGAAAGGCCAAGATTCTCTCGTGAGACCTGTTTCGTTGACAGTGTCTGTCACAGGTGTAATGTAGAGGGGTCTCAACATCCAACAGGGGTGATGGGGACCCTGGAGGCGGCTTCAGTGAGTATACCACACAGCTTCCATGTGTAAGAACCTGGGTTTGATCCTATCCACCACACGACAGTCAAGACAAAAAAAAAAAAGAGTTGAACTAGTAGAACTCTGAGGAAGATGGAGTGATGCTTTGGTATGGCTCCCTCTCTCTCTAGAAATATAAAGTAAAAAGTGGGCCAGAGAGGTGGATGAGGGATCCCACACATGCATGAGACCCCAGATTTAACAAAAGGGAGGGCAGCAAAATAGAAAGAATGGGCCTCCAGGAGCAGAGGATTCGTAGTGCAGGCACTGAGCCCCAGTGATAACCCTGGAGGGAAAAAAAAAAAAAAAAGAAAGACAGGATCAGTCGGTGATGCACAGGGTTAAGTGCACATAGTATGAAGCACAAGGACCCACTCAAGGATCCTAGTTCGAGCCCCCGGCTCCCCACTTGTAGGGGGGGTCACTTCATAGTTGGTGAAGCAGGTCTGCAGGTGTCTATCTTTCTCTCCCCCTCTCTCTATCTAGCCTTCCCTTCAATTTCTCTCTGTTCCATCAAGAAAAAAAAAAAAAAAAAAGACCATCAGAAGCAGATTTGTAGTGCAGGCACCGAGCCCCAGCAACCAGTGGCAAAAAAAAAATAAAAAAATTGATCCAGGAGGTGGCGCAGGGGATAAAGCATTAGACTCTCTCTCTCACTCTCAAGCATGAGGTCCCAAATTCAATCCCTGGCAGCACATGTACCAGAGTGATGTCTGGTTCTTTCCTTCTCTTCTCCTATCTTTCTCATCAATAAATAAAATCTTGGGAGTTGGGTGGTAGCGCAGCAGGTTAAGCGCACGTGGCGCGAAGCGCAAGGACCAGCGCTTAACCCGGTTCCAGCCCCTGGCTCCCCACCCACAGGGGAGTCGCTTCACAGGCGGTGAAGCAGGTCTACAGGTATCTCTCTTTTTCTCCCCTCTCTGTCTTCCCTGCCTCTTTCCATTTCTCTGTCCTATCTAACAACAACGACAACAATAATAACTATAATAACAATAAAAAAGAAGGGCAACAAAAAGGAAAATAAATAAATATAGAAAAATAAAAATAAAAAAATTGTAAAAAAAAAACTTTAAAAAAAGGAGGACAGAGAGATAGCATAATGGTTATGCAAAAAAGACATTCACACCTAAGACTCCTAGGTTCTGGGTTCAATTCCCAATGCCACCGTAAGCCAGAGCTGAGCAGTGCACAGGTACAGAAAAGAAAGGAGGAAAAGTAATGATTAAATATATAATTAAAGTGAAAGTGAGGGTGGCAGTGCTACAAGCTGGAAAGCCACTGGTCCCCAGTGCCCGGGGCATCTGGGCAGGCAGCCCTGGCAAGCCAGCTGTGTGGCACCCTCACCTCCTCCTTCATGCCCGTCTCCAGGAGCAGCATGACGCAGGCTTCGATGGGCAGTGCGATCTCCCGCCCACTGCGCTTCAGGTGTTCTTCTAAGGGCGTCCCGAAGGCCGGCTTCTCCGCCCACTTATCTAGAGCAGCAAGCAGTCCAGTGAGACACCCACCCGCCTCGCAGTATCCCTGGGGGAAGGTTTTTTTTTTGTTGTTTTTTTTTAAAGCAAACTGGTAGCTGAGTCTTTGGGCAAAGGGGAAACATCTGTCCTACCCGCTTCTGTTTTGATCATGTATTAGTGCACAGATGTGCTGGGCTGGGGAGGTTACGTGGGGACCAGAAGCCCAGAAGAATGCATGTCCGTGGCAGCTGGGCTGCCTGGTGCTAAGATCAAGGATTTGCCCCCAACATACTGAATTCCCGGACACAGATAGATTCATTCCAGCCGTGCAAAGCCACTCTGGCCTTCTATCCATAGGGGGCAGGAGAGACATTCCTTCAGTGTGGAAAAAGGACACTGTTGCTGACATTTAAAACAGGCTGAGTGTCGTCAAACCAAGTGGAGATGGCCAATGAGGGGGTGGGTGGGAGTGGGCGTGAGGGGGTTCATAATAGAAGTGACAGCTCCGTTGGCATGTAGGGCTTTGGAGAGCTGGGTCCTCAGATGGGGCCAGGACACTCCAAGGAGAGGGAACACTCACTATCTGTAGCCCTGAAGCGGGAAAGGCTGAGGACTGGTGGCCAGGAAGCAGTAATACTTCCTGTTATTTTCTGGCCCTGGGCAAGGCTTCATTCCACAAAAAAAAAGGTGTGAGGTGGCTTAGCAGAAGCCTGCACAGTGGGGTGGAAACAAGAATTCTGAGAGGGGGGTGTGTTAAACTGGAGTCAGGTTGGGTTGTCGGGGACGGTGAACTTGTGTCGTCTGGGAAGCACGAGGGGAACCCCGTAAGGAAGACATCCCGCTGGGGAGCAGTCGGTTTGAGGCAACGACGGGAGGGGCTCACATGCCCGAGGACAGTTGGCCGATAGCTGAGGCGCTGGTAGTTGCTGCCATCTTGGATTCAAGGCCTGTTATTATCCTGGCGTGTGAGCCTCTCCCGTGCGTGAGAGCAGAAGCAGCAGGCCCCTCACACAAACCCAAGAGCTGGCAAGGAGCTAAACACCATTGGAAAGAGCCAAGTGGAGTGGAAGCTGAGGAGCTGAGAGGAGGAAGTAGGAGTGAGAGGCAGTGGAGAGAAAGAAAAAGTAGGCCATGCTTAGAACCGGTGGGGGGGAGCTTCTCCTCTCTGCCCTGACAGTGGGGGTTTGTATCGGAAAAAGGCATCTCTCTCCCCCCACCCCCCAGCCCTGCTCCAAAGCCACAGTGCAGGGCTGGTCCCCTCAGAGGCCAGGTCTTGACTACTGTGTCCCTTTTATCTAGAGAAAAGATTCTCAGGTAGGGGAGAGAGAGAGCACAATGGTTATGTAAACTGACTCTCATGCCTGAGGCTCCCAGGTCTCAGGTTCAATCTTCTGCACCGTCATAAACCAGAGCTGAGCAGTGCTCTGGCAAAAACAAACAAACAAACAAACAAACAAAAACCTCAATGATGTAAAACAAAGATTCTCTACAAGGGAAGGGACGGCACATCCACTGTCTTCACCATACGCCCTGCCCAGCCCCACTGGCTCTCCAAGGACCTGATAGAACTTTCTAGTAAACATGGAGAAGCGTGCCCCATCTCCCATGCTGGTATAATGTTGGCAGAGAGACTCCCAGCCCCACCCGGGATGAGGACAGTCTCACCGTGAAGGAAACAAGACACATGGGTAAGACACACAGTAGCAATGAGCAAGACAAGACAGACCTATCTGCAGAGTCAGGGCAGAAGAAGGATGGCCTCGGCAAGGGTAGCAAGCGCCACTGTCTGCAGGGGCCAGTTGGGGTGTCGGATGCCTGGTTGGGGTCCCCCAGTGGAGATGGACCAGTGCTGCCTCGTGGAGAAGCAGAACCAGACCTTCTGAACCCTCCCGAGAAAGCCAGAAATCTGGACTGTGACATGAGAGAGACAGTCTTGTTTGTTGTATATGCTTTAAAAAATTTTTTAAATCTTATTTACTTGTTTAAAACATTTATTTATTGATTTCCTTTTCATTGCCCTTTTTAAAAAAATATTTATTCCCTTTTGTTGTCCTTGTTTTTTTAATATTTATTTATTTTCCCTTTTGTTGCCCTTGTTGTTTTTATATTGTTGTAATTATTGTTGTTGATGATGTCGTTGTTGATGGCTAGGACAGAGAGAAATGGAGAGAGGAGGGGAAGACAGAGAGGGCGAGAGAAAGATAGACACCTGCAGACCTGCTTCACCGCCTGTGAAGTGACTCCCCTGCAGGTGGGGAGCCGGGGGCTTGAACTGGGATCCTTACACCGGCCCTTGCACTTCACGCCACGTGCACTTAGTCCGCTGCGCTACCTAGCCTGACTCCCGTTGTTTTTTATAATTGTTGTTATTGATGTCGTCATCGTTGTTGGATAGGACAGAGAAACATGAAGAGAGATGGGGAAGACAGAGAGGGACAGAGGGAGAGAGAAAGACAGATACCTGCAGACCTGCTTCACCGCTTGTGAAGTGACCCCCCCTACAGGTGGGGAGCCAGGAGCTTGAACCCGGATCCTTATGCTGGTCCTTGCTGGTCCTTGCACTTTGCACCACCTGTGCTTAACCCGCTGTGCTACCACACGACTCCCAATTTTTATCTTATTTTTGAATGAGACAAGGCTTAGCAGTTGACGACAACTGGCGCTGACCATTAATGCTGGAGCAAATCAGACCAATGCTCACTCCTGGCTTTAGTTGTCAGAGAAGGCTCCGCAGGGGAGGAGGAGAGCTGGGTGGGGGATTCTTATGAGATGGAGAGGGACAAAACAAACTGACAAGACTTGGGCTGAAGGGGCTGGGCTGTGGCGTACCTGGTTGAGTGCACATGTTGCAATGTACAAGGACTCAGGTTCGAGTCCCCAGTCCCCACCTGCAGAGGGAAAGCTTTGCGAGTGGTAAAGCAGGGCTGCAGGCGTTTCTCTGTCTCTCTCCCTTCCCTCTCAATTTCTGGCTGTCTCTATCCAATAAATAAATAAAGATTTAAAAAAAATTTAAAGAAAAAAAAAAAAGAAGATTTGGGCTGAGAAAAAAGCCCAGGGAGTGTGGGGATTTACGTTCCTGTCTGCAGTTCCCACATTAAGCCACTGCCAAAAGAAGCAGTAGGGACAGAGGAGGGCACGACAGAGGGAAATGTGGACAGACTCTGGCAATGAGGTTGAGGAAGGAATGAAAGAGATCCAAGCCTTCAAGCCTAGATCCCTTGGTAAGTGCTGGTACCAAAGGAGATAAGGAGAGGGGAAAGATAGCTGGAGTGGGGGAGCTGCCTGCCATTTGAGATGCACTGAGTTGACAGATCATGGCCAAACCACTGCAGGGAACTGATGTGGAGGGGGGCCATACACCTAGGATGCAGGTGAGAGCTGGGGGGTCTCAGACAAGGGGACTATTTCAATGTGGATGAGGGAGGGAGGGAAGAAGAAGAAGAAGAAAGAGCCTCAGAGCAGAGAATGAGACCTCAGATAGGAGACCTCAGGCTGGCTGGCTGTTGGCACAGGAGCAGGAATGGAGAAAACACGGCTCTGACAGAGAAAACTATCAAATGACATGCGAGGAGACATTTGTGAAGAAATGACCCACGTGCCATTCGTTGAACCAGAAAAATAAAAGCCTGTGGACCCTCTGGGAATCACATCGCTTTTCTGGTGTGTTTGTTTGTTTGTTTTTCAATGATGTGACTAGGCTATAGAAACAGGAAGTGACTGGAGGAGAAACTATAGGCAAGTTATTTAAGGGGTGGACATGTGGTAAGAAAGTAGAGTTGTCCGGAGAGGGGAGAGTGGTGAGTCAGAGATGAAGGGGAATGAAATGAAGTGAGACACTGTGTCAGCCAGGCAGGTCCAACCTTGATATGGAGGTGAGGTTTGCAGGGCAGGGGGCCACTGGGTCTGTCTGTCTGTCTTTCTTTCTTTCTTTTTCTTTCTTTCTTCCTTTCTTCCTTCCATCCTTCCTTCCTTCCTTTTTTTTTTTTTTTTTTTTAATAAGTGGGCAGAGAAAAAGAGTGAAAGAGACCACTAAGTTTCCTTCAATCCAATGGAGGTATAAGATCGAACCTGGGTCGTTAATCTGACAACACACTATCTAAGTGAGTTATTTCACTGGCCCTTTATTTTCTATCATTAGAACACGCTGACTCATTCTGGAGACAGAGAATGAAAAAAGGAAGAGGGAGATCCATCTAGGATAAGACCTGGTCACGGGGACCAGCAAGAATGGAAAGCTTGAGAATCCTTGGAGGAAAATGACAACCTTATAAATCAAGATGGAGCCCATGGGGGGTAGGGGTTGGGCACTGACTGGTCCCATGGCTTTGTGACATACTGATATGCTTCTTGAAGGATGTTAGCCTTGGGGGGTGGGGGGAAGGAATAGAATTGGGAGCTAAAGAGGTTCCGAGGACTACTAAATGAATTCAGTCTTTCATTCTGAGTGTTTATTAGTCAACTCTTGCAAATCAGACTTTAAAGCAACCAAAGCCCAAGACGTGACATGGACTGTTGTGTCTTAGGCAGGCCCAGCACACAGTAGGCATTCCATAAACACATGCTCTCAGTGCTCTCACTGCTGACAAAACAGAGAGCTGGGATTGAAAGCATTAATGTCCATCTGAAACTAGACATGAGGGGAAGGTTCAGTCCACTTACAAATTGAGGGGAACATCTACAACGGGCTTGAGTATGGTGGGAAAAGAGAGATCAGGAGAAAGAAAGGGATGGTGGTCCGAAGATTCAGTCACAGTTAGGTCAGTTCTTGATGAGCTATCAGCTACTGGCTTCCAATAAATATTCCTCTTGGAAAGTTCAAAATACTTTCCCTAGAATGGGTCAAAGGCCTGGGAGTTGGCCGGTAGCGCAGCGGGTTAAGTGCACATGGTGCGAAGCGCAAGGACCAGCGTAAGGATCCTGGTTCGAGCTCCCGGCTCCCTACCTGCAGGGGAGTCGCTTCCTAGGCGGTGAAGCAGGTCTGCAGGCGTCTGTCTTCCTCTCCTCCTCTCTGTCTTCCCCTCCTCTCTCCATTTCTCTCTGTCCTATCTAACAACGACAACAACAATAATAACTACAACAATAATAAAAACAACAAGGGCAACAAAAGGGAAAATAAATAAATTAGAAAAAAAAAAAAGTCAAAGTCCCAGAATGAAGCTTTAGGGTTCAGTATGGAAAAAAAAAATTGAGACTACGATTGTCCAAGTCTACTTAGAAGACAGGAAAAACAGACATGCTAAGTCCCCCACTCCTCCGGTCCCCATCCCCATCCCCACGTGAGTCCAACTTTCTCTTCAACTGAAGATTTCAGAAGAACTCTAAAGGTTCCATTAGTGTGTTAATACAGGGTTGGGAGGAATTAGAGAGGGCAGTGGAGAAAGATGGAATTATGCTGGGCCACAGAACCCTCCTAGGCAGAGAGGCTTTATCCCAGGGAAATGCATGCAGAGGACTCAGGGCGGAGAAGGGCAGGGCAGAGGCAGCAAAGGCAGGAGGAGGTGTCGGCCAGCACACAGGTTACATTACCTTGATGGGCTCGCATTTCAGGAAGGGCCTTTTCTAAGACAGCTAATGCTTTTCTATGGTAATCTGCTTGGGCTTCTAATAACTGAGAACAGACCCACATTCAAAAACAAAAGTAATGTTAGCATCGGATGGACACACACACAATGGCTGAGCAAAACAAAACAAAAAAATGAAATCTTTTGCAAAAAAAAAAAAAAAGGCTCAAATGATTCAACTTTTTTTTTTTTTTTACTGCTTTCAAGGTTTCATCAAGGCCAAGCACTTACCGTCACAAAGAATTTGCCGTATTCTCCTTCTCTGGCCATGAAGTTGTACATGTCTGCTGCAAGTTGATCCTAGACAGAAAAGAAGAGGAGTAGTCATTGAAGAAGAAAAAAAAATGGGTGTAAGAAAATAGCACTTGAGCACTAGTGTCCGTGAGCTTTTAGCCCAGAACACAGTGAGTGGGATAGCCATAGGCTAACTGCCCGGCAACCGGCAGTTACAATCATACACCGGGATAACAAAAAGAGTAAGAAAGCTCGGGAGTCGGGCGGTAGCGCAGCGGGTTAAGCACATGTGACGCAAAGCGCAAGGACCCGCGTAAGAATCCTGGTTCAAGCCCCCGGCTCCCCACCTGTAGGGAGTCGCGTCACAGGCGGTGAAGCAGGTCTGCAGGTATCTGTCTTTCTCTCCCCCTCTCTGTCTTCCCCTCCTCTCTCCATTTCTCTCTGTCCTATCCAACAACAACGACATCAACAACAACAATAATTTTTTTTAAAAAAGGGCAACAACAGGGAAAATAAATAAGTATAAAAAATTTTAAAAAAATAAGAAGAAAGCTCACTGTGGGGGCTGGGTGGTGATGCACCCAGTTAAGTGCACATGTTACTATGTGCAAGGTCCTAGGTTCGAGCCCCTGATCCCCACCTGCTGGGGGAAAGCTTTGTGAGTGTTGAAGTAGGGCTGCAGGTGTCTGTCTTTTTCCCTCCCTCTCTATTACCCTCCCCCCTCTAGATATCTGGCTGTCTTTATCCAATAAATAAATATTTTATATATATATATATATATATATATATATATATAGAGAGAGAGAGAGAGAGAGGACGTTTACTATGAAGTAACATGGAACATGGAAATATCTCCAAGGCACGTTGCTAATATGTTTTACTAAGAAATGAGAAATGAAGTGGTGGTCTGGGAGGGGGCGCAGCGGATAAAGCATTGGATTCTCAAGCATGAGGTCTTGAGTTCAATCCCCAGCAGCACATGTACCAGAGTGATGTCTGGTTCTCTTTCTCTCTTTCCTCTTATCTTTCTCATTAACAAGAAAATAAAATCTTTAAAGAAAAGAAAGAAAAAAAAGGAAAGAAATCAAGTGTAGCGCCCCAGGAGGTAGTGCAGTGGGTAAAGCCTGGGCCTTGTGTGCATAGTTCCTGAGTTCGACCCCCTGCACCCATCATGCCAGCCAGAGTGGTGCTCTGATTTTCTCTCAGGAAATTATTAAATCTTTTAAAAAGTACAGAGGGTGACTTGTGACATACTGTCATCTAGATTAAAAAAAAAAAAAAAAGGAAAAATTCTATCTTAGTTTCATTGCCCTAGTTATATGATAATGTCTCTAGAACAAAAACTAAGCAATTAGTGGGGGCCAGGCAGTGGTGCACCTGCTTGACCACACGCGTTATAATGCGCAGGGACCCGACTTCAAGTCCCCAGTTCCCACCAAGCTTCACAAGCAATGAAGCAGGGCTGTACGTGTCTCTTTTATCTCTCCTTCCTTTACCCCTGCCCTCTCAATTTCTCTATCCAATAAATAAACAGATAAATAAAGAAATTAGTAACAGCAGTTACCTGTTGGGAGCAGTGGAGATTAGATAGGAGGACAAAGGTGGAAATACTTTATCATATATATATATATATATATTTTGCCTCCAGGGTTATTACTGGGGCTCAGTGCCTGCACTATGAATCCACTGCTCCTGGAGACCATTTTTTCCCAGTTTGTTGCCCTTGTTGTTGTTGTTGTTATTGTTGCCATTGATGATGTTGTTGGATAGGACAGAGAGAAATCAAGAGAGGAGGGGAAGGCAGAGGGGGAGAGAAAGACAGACACTCGCAGATCTGCTTCACCATTTGTGAAGTGACACCCTTGCAGGTGGGGAGCTGGGGGCTCGAACCGGATCCTTACGGCGGTCCTTGCACTTTGCACCATGTGCGCTTAACCCGCTGTGCTACCGCCCGACTCCCCTGTTTAATACTTTTTATGCAGTGCCAAGGAGTGGAGCCAGAGTCTAGAACATGTTAGATATCACTAAGATGCCTCTATGACCCAGTTTTTATTTGATGTCTTTAGAAACAGAAAAAAAGAAATGAAAAGAAAGAGAGATACCTCATGCCAGAGACTCCAAAGTCTCAGGTTCAATTCTCTGCACCACGATAAGCTAGAGCTATGTGCTCTGTGCTCTGGTAAAAGAGGGTGTGTGTGTGTGTGTGCGTGTGTGTGTTGGGGGGGCAGTGAGGTGGGGGAGGCTCCATTCCACCACCTGTGGAGACCCCACCAGTTGCCTCCTTGGTGCTGTCCATGTTGCTCCCATTTGTACCAAAGATGGAACTGAGGGACTCACACATGAAAGGTACCTGCTCTACTACTGACCTAACTACTGGACCTTTGTTTTTATTTTTTGATAGTTAAACTAGCATCTACAAACTGCATAGAAATTATTTTTAGGGCGGGACTACTACTACATAATGGTTATGCAAAGAGACTCTCATGCCTGAGGCTCCAAAGTCCTAGGCTCAACCCCCTGCACCACCATAAGCCAGAGCTGAGCAGTGCTCTGGTTAAAATAAACAAACAAATAAATTATAGATTAGATCATAGGTTCTTGTGTTTCCAGTTTACACAGACACTTTTTTTGTCTGCTGCCTTCTGTTTTGTGCATTCAGGTATATAAATGAATAAAAATGAAAAAAAAAAATAAAGAAATCTGCAAATACTAGTTAAGCGTAATGAATATTCTTTTAGAATTAACTGGGAAAGACAACAGTGTTTGTTCTAGAAAACCTGCACTATTCTGTCTTAGTTACTGTAGCTTCATATACTTTTCACTCCTTTTAAAACATTTTTGGGAGTCGGTGGTAGCGCAGCAGGTTAAGCGCAGGTGGCGCAGAGCGCAGGGACCGGTGTAAGGATCCAGGTTGGAGCCCCCGGCTCCCCACCTGCAGGGGAGTCGCTTCACAGGCGGTGAAGCAGGTCTGCAGGTGTCTGTCTTTCTCTCCCCCTCTCTGTCTTCTCCTCCTTTCTCCATTTCTCTCTGTCCTATCTAACAACGACATCAACAACAATAATAACTACGACAACAATAAAAGAAAAAAAACTAGGGCAACAAAAAAGAAAAATAAACATAAATAAATATAAAAAAAATTTTAATTATTTTTTAATATTTATTTATTTTCCCTTTTGTTGCCCTTGTTGTCCTCTCCTTTTTAAAAAAAAAAAAAACCTCTATTTTAAACAAACTTCTATGACTTTTCACCAAGTTCTAATAAAGTAAATAGACCTGAGAGATTTCATAAAAAAACAAAAAACAGCGTTATTCTGATTACAAAGTCATACACAGTCTTGACAAATAAAGGGAGACGAAAAACCACCTGTCATATATCCCAAGCAGGTTGATGGGAAACGTGCAAAGCTAATACTCTGCAACATTTGCCTTTTCAGGCTTCGTATGTGCAAAACTCAGAATGATCAACTCAACTGCATATAGATTAAGGGCTTTCCATACCTTGCACTGTTCTACTTTATTTCCGGCTTCGTCCATCTCTTCCTTGAGGGTGTCTATTTTGGATGGAAGCCCCTGAAAGTTGGTTCCTGAGGATTTGTGAGCCTGGTTCCACCTGTAAAACACAGATGTAGCCAGTATCTGAGAACTATTCAATAACTGTACAGAGCCAACCTTAGGGAGTCAGGAATCAGATGGAAATGGACTCTCCCCTGGCTCTTCTCACAAATGTGTTATTTAAAATTTTTTTTATTTGTTATTGGATAGAGACAGTGAGAAATTGAGAGAGAAGGGGGAGATAGAGAGGAAGAGAGACACCTGCAGACCTGCTTCACCGCCTGTGAAGCGACTCCCCGGCAAGTGGGGAGCCGGGGGTTCGAAGTGAGATCCTAACCGGTCCTTGTGCTTTGCACCACGTGCTCTTAACCCGATGTGCTACCACCCAGCTCCCTCACAAATGTGTTCTACCTGGAAAAGGTATGGGGACTTACGCATGTCAAGGACACTCAGATCACCGGTCAATGTCCTGGAGGACAGAGTGGAGGCGGGGGCCCTACCTCAGAGCTCTACAAAACAGACTGGCTGTCTGACATCAACCCACAAGACAGCAGCCTTCTGGGAGGGGGTTTTGCCTCCAGGGTTATTGCTGGTGGCTGGGTGCTGGCACTATAGAAGCTACTACTCCTGGCAGCAATTTTTTCCATTTTACTGAATAGGAGAGAGAGGAGGGAGAAGGGGAGGGGGCTGGGTGGTGGCACACCTGGTTGAGTGCACATGTTAGAATGTGCAAGGATCTGGGTTCAAGCCCCCCAGTCCCCACCTGCATCGGGAAAGCTTCACAAGTGGTAAAGCTGCATGTCTCTCTCCCTCTCTCCTCTCAAATTTCTGTGGTCTCTATCAAATAAATAAAGATAATAAAAATTTAAAAAGAAAGTCAGGGAGAGGAGGGGGAGGTAGAGAGAGAAAGAGAGAGAGAGAGAGAGAGAGAGAGAGATCAGTCACCTGTGGTTCTGCTTCACTGCTCATAAAGTGTCCCCCGCCCCTTTCCCTTGCAGGTGGGGAGCAGGGGCTTGGACCCGGATCCTTGTGCTTCATACTATGTTTGCTTAGTCAGGTGTGCCACCATCTGGTCTCCCTCTGGGAAGCTTATTAAGTGTCACAGAGACCCTCCTTTTTCAAAAGCTGCATCTCTTTCCTCTTTTTTAGATTTAATCCTATTACAGTTTGAAAAAATATTTTTATTTACTTTGGATAAAGACACAGAAAAACTGACATGGGAGGAGGAGATAGAGAAGGAAAGAGAGACACCTGCAGTGCCACTTTACCGACTGTAAAGGATCCCCCCCGATGCCGTAGGTGGGGAGCAGGGGCTTGAACCCAGGTCCTTGTGCACTGTAACACATGTGGAAAGGAGCCCTTCTTGACAGTGAAGGATGGTCACAGCTGTGTGGGGTTTCTTTTGAGGGAAAGGAGTTGCCAAGATCCTGTATTCATTTATCCCTACTCTCTAACCCAGATTCACTCATCCCTGCTCTACTCTGTGCCAAAAGCAAAGCTCTCTCCCCTGGGGACACTCACTTAGGTGTCCTTTGTCTATCTGCCTCCTTCCACCACCAGTTCACGGTGCCATGCTTGGGAGAACAAGGGCTAAAAGCAGGTGTCAGCAGACTGACCCTTGAGCTGTGGATTAAGTGTGTTACTGTGTTTTTCTCTCCTCTGTGTAGGGCATGGGGATGGTTGTGTATGTGTGTGGTGGTGGTGGTTGTGACATAAGATTGGCTATTTTATTTATTTATGTAAATTTCCTTATTGGGGAATTAATGTTTTACATTCGGCAGTAAATACAATAGTTTATACATGCATAACATTTCTCAGTTTTCCATATAACAATTCAACCCCCACTAGTTCCTCTGAAGGACCTGTATTTCCCCCACCCACCCACCCCAGAGTCTTTTACTTTGGTGCAATATTATTTATTTACTTAAAATATTTATTTGTTCCCTTTTGTTGTCCTTGTTGTTTTATTGTTGTAGTTATTACCTGCAGGGGCGTCACTTCCCAGGCGGTGAAGCAGGTCTGCAGGTGTCTATCTTTCTCTCCCCCTCTCTGTCTTCCCCTCCTCTCTCGATCTCTCTCTCTGTCCTATCCAACAACAAAGATTGACTATTTTTACAGTCTCCTCTTACCTGGCTCTGACCGAATCCCAGTCCAACACCAATTTAGCGAGCTGTTTCCTCTGTTTCTGGATGTTGGGAATCTCCATCTGGAACAGACACACCACATACCCAGTGGGAATAGCTGCTTAAGGATGTACAACTAAATACCGGGTAGTGTCATCATCAATTCACATCTCTTTCTTCTCCCCTAGGTAAAGGGTCCTACACCCTCAACTTAACTCTCCCTCCATTTCTCTTTCTTTCTTTCTTTCTTTCTTTCTTTCTTTCTTTCTTTCTTTCTCTCTTTTATTTTGCCTCCAGGGTTATCTCTGGGGCTTGGTGCCTGCACTACAAATAGCTGCGGGGCTCGAACCGGGATCCTCTCACCGGTCCTTGCGCTTCACACTATGTGAGCTTAACCCAGCGTGCTACCACCCAGCTCCCCTCTACCTGTTTCTATAAAGCTACTTGCCAAAGGCTCTGACTGTTGACGGTTAAGATTTTAGACACACGTGAGTCATTGGGTACCTATCCCACCCCAGTCCTTGGCTCTCCTGGGCTGCTCAGTGAGGGCACCCACCTCGGCTATGGTGTACAGAGGGTCCACAATCTCCTTCTCCACAAAGACTTCGTGCTGAGAAAGTTCAAAAGCAAGCTGGTTCTCAGCGTCTCCACACGTCTCCAGCATCTTCCTTCAAAAAAAACAAATAAAATAAAAACTAAGACACTCCAATGACAGAGCACATGTTTATCAAGTCAGGCACTGGTTACCAGCTGAGTGAGTGCTGCTCTCTGACTGATGGGAACATGTTATGGTGTTTCAACGCTGGGTCTTAAAAACAGTATAGCTGGGGCCCGACGGTAGCGCAGCGGGTTAAAGGCACATGGTGTGAAACGCAAGGCATAAGGACCCTGGTTCGAGCCCCCAGGCTCCCCACCTGCAGGGGGGTCACTTCACAAGCAGTGAAGCAGGTCTGCAGGTGTCTATCTTTCTCTCTCCCTCTCTGTCTTCCCCTCCTCTCTCCATTTCTCTTTGTCCTATCCAACAACAACAACAGCAATAACAACAACAACAAAATAGGAAAAATGGCCTCCAGGAGCAGTGGATTCATGGTTCAGGCACTGAGCCCCAGCAATAACCTTGGAGGCAAAAAAAAAAAAAAATATATACATTTAGAGTATCATCTAAGATACAAATAGTATGAAAAATAATAAGTATAAGATCACTTGGTTGTTCTGCTCTTCAAAAATAGCATGTCCTGTCTAAATGACTTAAAAAGGGCAGGGGGGAGATAGCATAATGGTTATGCAAAGAGACACTCATGCCTGAGGCTCCAAAGTCCCAAGTTCAATCCCCTGCACCACCATACACCAGCGCTGAGCAGTGCTCTGGTAAAATAATAATAAAATAAAATAAAAACAGATTTAAAAGTGGAGCAGTCCAGAAAGAGGTTCAGTGGGTGAAGAGTAGTACTTGCACACAGGTTCTGAATTCAATCCCCGGGCACCACATATGCCAGAGCAGGGTGATGCTCGCTGGTCTCTCTCTCTGTCTCTGCAAAATAAATCAATCTTTGAAGACAATAAAATAAATAATAATAATAAAGCTGTCTCCATGGTCAGGAAACACATTACTCTTGACATCAGGGACACTCTAGGGAGTACTCTTTACAGAAGTGATCTGTAAGGCCTGGAAGGGATGAATCAGGGGAGGGACTAGTTCTTTCCTTATACACAAACTCAGGGGGGAATAACCACCGAGCTTATAAAATGCTTCTGTGAACAGCTCTTGGTACCAGCCAGCCTGGCTCCTGCTGGAAGCAGCCTGAGGAGCTAACCCACGTCTTCCCAGGAGCCTGGGCCGTTCTGGCTCGTGGTCTCTGTGGTCAAGCAGGTGGCAGCACATTCACCATGTAGCTGCCCATGGGGCACATCCCCCTGCCCCGGCCCGCCCCTGCCCCCGCCCCCATCTTCACTGACTCCGAGCCAGTTTTTTCAAACAGAGAGAAAGAGAGAGAGAGAGAGATGGAGACAGAGAGAGAGAGAGGGAAAGTTACCACAGCACCAAAGCTTCCTCCCGTGAGGTGGGGGCCAGCTAGGCTTGAACCTGGGTCACCTGCAATGACTCACTAGCCAGGTGCACTATTCAGGTGAGCTACCCTGTGGGCCCCACCTGCTCTCTTCCCAAGGGCAGCCTGCTCTTACCCCAGGAGAGAGTCTTCCAGCTGACTGGATGCTTCCTGCACATTCTGGGCCAGCGCTGTCAGGGGGAGTTTTTTCTGGAAAGCAGAAAACAACATGTTTTTTTTTTTTTTTGTCCCCTTTCTCATTATTACTGATAACCATTCTCCAACACCAGCTGAGTCTCCTCATTCACTCTTTTTCTTCTCCAGGCAGCCTGTGCAGGGGGAGGGAGAGAGAGAGAGACAGAGAGAGAGAGAGCGCTGGCCTGTCTGGGGCTCCAAGGGATGGGGCTGTATGACTTTTTTTTTTTCATTTTTTTAAAAAAAAAATTATTTATTTTCCCTTTTGTTGCCCTTGTTGTCTTTTTTGTTGTTGTTATAGTTATTATTGTTGTTGTTATTGATGTCGTCGTTGTTGGATAGGACAGAGAGAAATGGAGAGAGGAGGGTAGACAGAGAGGGGAGAGAAAGACAGACACCTGCAGACCTGCTTCACCGCCTGTGAAGCAACTCCCCTGCAGGTGGGGAGCCGGGGGCTCGAACAGGGATCCTTAAGCTGGTCCCTGCGCTTTGTACCACTTGCGCTTAACTGGCTGTGCCACCGCAGGACTCCCTGCCCTTGTTGTTTTATTGTTGTAGTTATGACTGATGTTGTTGTTGTTGGATAGGACAGAGAGAAATGGAGAGAGGAGGGGAAGACAGAGAGGGGGAGAGAAAGACAGACACCTGCAGACCTGCTTCACCGCTTGTGAAGCGACTCCCCTGCAGGTGGGGCGCCGAGGGCTCGAACCGGAATCCTTATGCCGGTGTTTGCACTTTGCGCCACCTGCGCTTAACCCACTGCGCTATCGCCCAACTCCCTGCAAAACACTCTTGACTCCCAGCCTAGGTCCTTTTCCACCAGAAGCACCGGGACCCCAGAGGACCCCACCCCCACTCCACCCTGCCACCATCAGCCTCCTGCTGCCCTCCTTCCCAGAGTCCTTTGCTCTGGTGCGACTCGCCCAAGCCCAGTCCAAGTTCTTTGTATTCCTCTTTTTTTCTTCTTGTTTCTCAGGTTCTGCTCTAGAGCAAGATCATCCCATCTTTCTCTTTTCAGTCAAGTACGTACAGTGTCCGAGGTACTGGGGAACCTAAGACAAAGACTTTGCTTGCTCTGATTATCACAACAAACAGAGGCATTAAAATGCTCAATTTCAACTTTTTTTTTTTAACTGAGGTACTTATCCCTTTTATTTTATTATTTTTTTAATTTTTTAAAAATATTTTATTTTTTTTATTTATTCCTTTTTGTTGCCCTTGTTGTTTTATTGTTGTAGTTATTATTGTTGTTGTCGTCGTTGTTGGATAGGACAGAGAGAAACGGAGAGAGGAGGGGAAGACAAAGAAAGGGAGAGAAAGACACCTGCAGACCTGCTTCACCGCCTGTGAAGCGACTCCCCTGCAGGTGGGGAGTCGGGGTTCGAACCGGGATCCTTATGCCGGTCCTTGTGCTTTGCGCCACCTGCGCTTAACCCACTGCGCTACAGCCCGACTCCCATCCCTTTTATTTTTATCATTTCATTGGGGGGGGGGGTAATGGCTTGCGTTTTCTTTTTTTTTTAAATAATATTATATCTATTTACTTATTGGATAGAGACAGCCAGAAATTGAGAGGGAGGGGGTGATAGAGAGGGAGAGAGACAGAGATACCTGCAGCCCTGCATCATCACTTTCAAAGCTTTACCCCTGCAGGTGGGGACTGGGGGCTTGAACCTAGGTCCTTGCGCATTATAACATGTGCACTCAATCAAGTGCACCACCACCTAGCCTTACTGTATTTTCTTCTTTTTTTTTTTTTAAATTTATTTATTCCCTTTTGTCACCCTTATTGTTTTATTGTTGTAGTCACTGATGTCATCGTTGTTGGATAGGACAGAGAGAAATGGTGAGAGGAGGGGAAGACAGAGAGGGAGAGAAAGACAGACACCTGCAGACCTGTTTCACCACCTGTGAAGTGACTAACCCGCAGTTGGGGAGCTGAGGGCTCGAACCGGGATCCTTTCTCCGGTCTTTGAGCTTTGCTCCACCTGCACTTAACCCGCTGCGCTACCTTCCAACTCCCTATTTAAAGTTTTTTTTTCTTATCTTTATTTGTTGGGTAGAGACAGTCAGAAATCGAGAGGGCAGGGGGAGATAGAGGAGAGAGACAGAGAAACACTTGCAACCCTGCTTCACCACTCACTAAGCTTTCCCCCTGCAGGTGTGGTGTAGGGGGCTTGAACCTGGGTCCTTGTGCACTATACTGTGTGCATTCAACCAGGTGTGCCACCACCCACCCCCACTCTCCCCCCCTCTCCCCCCCCCCCCGGCAGTTTCCAATGGAAGGAACGGGGACACCCAACACTGGTGGTGAAGACAGTGCAGAATTATACCCGTTATCTCATAATTTTTAAAATCAATATTAAATCGCCAATAAAATTTAAAAAACCCTACTAAGCTAAAGGGTTTTCTTTTTCTTTTTTTTTTTAGATTTTTAAAATATTTATCTATTCCCTTTTGTTGCCCTTGTTGTTTTATTATTGTTGTTGTTATTGATGACATCGTTGTTGGATAGGACAGAGAGAAATGGAGAGAGGAGGGGAAGACATAGACAGGGAGAGAAAGACAGACACCTGCAGACCTGCTTCACCGCCTGTGAAGCGACTCCCCTGCAGGTGGGGACCCGGGGGCTCACACCCAGATCCTTACTCCCGTCCTTGCACTTTGCGCCACGTGCGCTTAACGCGCTGCTACCGCCCGACTCCCTGAAGCTTTCTTTAGGCAAGGGTGAGACAAGATTGGTTTCTATCTCAGGAAACCAACTCTGGGGGACAGATTAAAGACAGACTGCGGAAGAAAGCAATCAGAGACAGCAGGAGCTGAGTGCAAGGTGGGAGGTGAGCAGGTGTGGCCCAAACTGGAGGATGGGAGAGATGGAGCAGAGGAGAGGGACTGACTGGGAATAGCTTTGCAGGGGGACTCACAGGATTGACTAGCCAAACCAGGATGGGGTGGGGGTGTGGGGGGGGAGGAATACACCGGAAGGTAAGATAACTCTGGGTTTCTAGCTTGCATCACAGAGTGGGTGGAATTTAAGAGTCAACGCAGAGGGCGGAACTGGTTCTGCATGCCAACAAACTGAAGACGAGGGGCAGGAAATGTTCCGCTTGGTTGAAAATAGTTTATAAGTCCCTGGCCACAAGCACGTGAGTCAGAAGCCATGAGAAGAGAGGAAGTGGACCAGGGAATGTGACTGCAACAGTAAGCGAGGCAGAAAGGGCAGGTGGGGCGGGGCAGCGGCTGGGAAATGAGGAGGCGGAGGAGGAGGGGCTGGGTGGGGGCGCACCTGGTTGAGCGCATACACATTATCCCATGAGTGCAAGGACCTGGGTTCAAGTCCCCAGTCCCCATCTGCAGTGGGTATGCTTCTTGAGTGGTGAAGCAGGGCTGCCAGTGTCTCTCAGTCTCTCTCCCTCCCTCCTTTCTCAATTTCTCTGTTTCCTATTGAATAAAATATGGGGGAAAAAAAGGAAAAAAGTGGCCAGCAGGAGTGGTGAATTACTTGTAGTGCTGGCACTGAGACACAGCAATAACCCTGAAGGCAAAAAAGAATAAAGGAAGGAAGGAGGGAGGGAGGGAGGGAGGGAGGCAGTGAGCTGGAGAGGTGACCGTGGCCTGGGTCCTGATCAGCTAAAGTCAGCCAGCGCTTGTCCCCAATGCCCCCCACACCCCACATCTTACCTCTCCCAGGGTAAAGAGAGTAGAAAGAGAATGCGCTCGAAAGGAGGGTGAGGCTTTGACAGCAGGAATGTAGCAGTTAGTGCGGTGGCAACAGATCCTTTAAAATAAAAAAAAAAACAAAAACCTGCCAAGGGCTTGCAAAAGAAGCTTTTTTATTCTATTAAGAAAACTACTGGGAGTCGGGCGGTAGCGCAGTGGGTTAAGCTGAGGTGGCGCAGAGCGCAAGCACCGGCATAAGGATCCCAGTTTGCGCCCCCTGCTCCCCACCTGCAGGGGAGTCGCTTCACAGGCGGTGAAGCAGGTCTGCAGGTGTCTCTCTTTCTCTCCCCTTTTGTCTTCCCCATCTCTCTCTGTCCTGTACAACAACAATGACATCAATTACAACAATAAAACAAGGACAATAAAAGGAATAAATATTTTTTTAAAAAGATTAAAAAAAAAAAAGAAAAAGAAAATTACTGGGGGTGTGGTAGGGGTGTCTGCCAGGAGGTGGCTCTCTGGGTAAAGCACACACATTACTGTGCGTGAGGCACCAGGTTCGAGCTCCTGGGGCCACCACAAGGGCGTGTCGGCTTCACAAGAGGAGTGTTGCTACAGTGTCTCTCCCTTTCTCGGCTCTCTGTGTCTCTCACCCTTCTATCTAAAAGGAAAAAATAAATAAGTAGGGGCTGGGTGGTGGCGCATTAGGTTAAGCGCATGTGGCACAAAGTGCAAAGGACCGGCGTAAAGATCCCAGATCGGGTCCCCGGCTCCCCACCTGCAGGGGAGTCGCTTCACAGGCGGTGAAGCAGGTCTGCAGGTGTCTGTCTTTCTCTCCTCCTCTCTGTCTTCCCCTCCTCTCTCCATTTCTCTCTTCCTATCCAACAACAATGATGGCAACAAAAAACAGTAACAACAAGGGCAACAAAATGGGAAAAATAGCCTCCAGGAGCAGTGGATTCATAGTGCAGGTACCGAGCCCCAGCAGTAACCCTGGAGGCAAAAAGAAAGAAAGGAAAAGGAAAAAAAAAAAAAAAGAAAAAGAAAAAGGCCACTGGGAGCTGTGGGGTTATACAGGCACTGAACCCGAGATAATCCTAGTGGCAAAAAGAAAAAGAAAGAAAGGGAGGGGAGAGAAAGAAAGAAAGGAAAGCAGAAAAGGAGGGGAAGAAGGAGGGAGAGAGAAAGGAAGAAAGAAAGAAAGAAAGAAAGAAAGAAAGAAAGAAAGAAAGAAAGAAAGAAAGAGGGTGGAGGGGAGACAGCATCATGGTTATGCAAACAAACTCTCATGCCGGAGGCTCCAAGGTCTCAGGCTCAGTCCCCCGCACCACCATAAACCAGAGCTGAGCTGGTTAAATGAAAGAGAGAGAGAGAGAGAGAGAGGAGAGAGAGGGCAACTAGAGACACTCTATTCTCCTTCAGGGCACATGAATAACAGGGTGGCCCCTGGGAGCTGCTGGCAGCCAATTTGCAACCAAGAGGAACAGAACAGATATCGAAGGTGGCAGAGGGAAGAAAAGAGGAAACGGGGTTGTTGGCTACACCACTGAAATGCTAGACCAGATCTTCCTCATCCTCTCCCGGCCGGGCTGTGCAGTTACAGCCCATCAGTGGCTTCCATCTTTCTGCGTCAGTTAAAGACGGGGCTGTCAGCTTTGTGCCAGCAAAGGAGTCCTGGATGACAGGGGCATTCTCTCTCTGATCAGCGACAAATGGATTGAAAAGCATGTTGGAGGGGGGTGTGTGTGGGGGGGGGATGGGAACTCTGTGGAGGTGCAGCTTGTCCTCAGCACAAAGAAATGTCCTGGCTGGGCCAGTGGCAGGCGTCCCGAGTGTGACTATCAGGCTACGATGCCCGTCTGCTGCTGTCTGGGGGAAAGCAAACCCCAGTGTGGTCACACCAGGTACTCACATGTCTCCTCTCGGGGTCGGTGCCGTGCTGGCCCTGGAAGCAGGCGATCAGGCGCTTGTGGGAATGGTGGCACACCGAGCGCACCGTGTCCAGACGCCTCTCGATCTGGAGAGACAGACAAGCGGACCGTTGGCGGGGCTGGCAAGCAGTGACTGCAGCAGGGAGGGGAGGCAGCCTGAGGTCTGATGGGGGGAGAGGGGCTCGTGGAGGGGGCCAGGGGAGGGGGGCTTGGTTGTAAATGGTAACAGCTTCCAGTCATCTCCCTCGAGCCTCACCACTGCAGGAGCTGTGAACCAGAGGGCTCTGAGTTGTAGGGGGCTGTTGTGTATATTAGAGTGTGTTTAGCACAATGGCTGCCCAGCAAAGGACTGGTATTACTCTTCCTCCTGTCCCTCAGGGAACTAGCCATATCTCCAGACATTGTCCAATATCCCCCAGAAGCCTCACTCAGACAGATGGAGAAAACTGATCTCCAGAGCTGGGCAGTGGTGCACCTGGTTAAGCGCTCATAGTACGAAGTGGAAGGACCCGCGGCAGGATCCAGGTTCAAGCCCCTGCTCTCCACCTGCAGCAAAGGGGGTCCACTCCGTGAGCGGTGAAACAGGTCTGCAGGTGTCTCTCTCCCTCGCTTTTCCAACTCTCTCAATTTCTCCCTATCCTATCCAATAAAAATAAATGGAAAAATGGCCGCCAGGAGCAGTGGATTCCTAGTGCAGGTCCCGAGCCCCCAGCAATAACTCTGGAGGAAAAAAAGAAAAGAAAAGATTTCCTTGATGGGGTGAGTCTTGATGTCTTGAGGGCTGAGTTTAGGAGCAGGGAGAGGGGATGGTCATGACTGTAAGCTTGAATCAGAAAGAGAGGAGCAGTCAAGCTATACACTGGTTCCAGCAGAGCCCAGGTTCCAACCAGGCAAGCTACAAGTGAGCAGCAAGGCCCAGCCAGACCCAGTGCCAAGTGGGAAGACCCACAGGATCCTGGAGCAGCTCTCCTGTGCACACAGCAGCACCTCAGGGAGAAGACTCCAAAGAAATGTTCTTTAATCTAGATCTGAGATCTATGTTTTCAAAATCACTCCTGGGCTGGGGAGACAGCATAATGGTTATACAAACATTTTACATGCCTTAAGGGTCTGAGGTCCCAGGTTCAAACCCCAGCACTGCCATAACCTAGAGCTGAGCTAGGCTCTGGTTGGTTGCTCTCTCTCTCTCTTTCTCCCTGTCTCTCCCATTAAAATAAATATATGGGAGTCGGATACTAGTGCAGTGGGTTAAGCGCACATGGCGCAAAGCACAAGGACCAGCATAAGGATCCCGGTTCGAGCCCCCGGCTCCCCACCCGCAGGGGAGTCGCTTCACAGGCAGTGAAGCAGGTCTGCAGGTGTCTATCTTTCTCTCCCCCTCTCTGTCTTCCCCTCCTCTCTCCATTTCTCTCTGTCCTATCCAACAACAACATCAATAATAATAACTACAACAATAAAACAACAAGGGCAACAAAAAGAGAATAAATAAATATTTTTTAAAAATAAAATAAATATATGAGTAAATAAAATTTTTCATGAATAAAAAATTTTTTAAATCACTCTTACTGGATCTAGGATAGTGCCCTGGCTTTGCAACTTAAAAAAAAAAAAACAACCTTAATTTATCTGATAGACAGCCAGAAATTGAGAGGAAGGGGGAGACAGAGGAGGAGACAGAGAGACACACCTGCAGCCATGCTTCATCACTTATGAAGCTCCCCCTGCCTCCCTGCAGGTGGGGACTGGGGACTTGAACCTGGCTCCTTGTGCACTGTAACATGTGCCCTCAACCAGGTACAACACCACCTGAAAAACCACCCCACCCCCTTTTAAATTAACCTCTATAACACAACACGCAGCCCCTATGAAACCCTGACTTTGGGGACCCATGCACATCAGGGTCAGCTCTCCAAAATATGATTGCTAGGGAATGATTGTTTATGGCAAAGAAAGCTGCTTTTTACAGAAAGGAATGCCAAACATGTCTGTTCTGGTGACTCAGTAAGAATGAGAACAGGCCCTAGGGGAGGCTTTCTATTTTAAAGAAAAATCAACAAAGTCAAAGCAGAAATGTACCTCCTCCCAGAATATTGGGCCCACTGAGATGGTCTAGGCAGCTCTTCCTTGGCTCCAAGCCCTACAGGCCAGGACCCCAGTTGGGGCAGTCATGTTTCTATTTAGGAATCCATGCCACATCAGTTTCCCCAGATCTTATAATGACCAGTTTGTTATTATTACTGTTATTATTTTTTTAAATATTTATTTATTCTTTTTTGTTGCCCTTTTACTGTTGTAGTTATTATTAATGTTGTTATTGATCTCGTCGTTGTTGGAGAGGACAGCGAGAAATGGAGAGAGGAGGAGAAGACAAAGAGGGGGAGAGAAAGACAGACACATGCAGACCTGCTTCACCACCTGTGAAACGACTCCCCTACAGCTGGGGAGCTGGGGGCTCGAACTGGGATCCTTATGCCTGTCCTTGCACTTTGCGCCACGTGAACTTAACCCACTGCGCTACTGCCCGACTCCCTATTGTTGTTATTATGTTACAGCACCATAACCCTGTGCATGTATAATACCACTTGGCCGACATTTTCATTCTCTTCATTTCAAAAAGAGAGAGACTCTACTGCACCACTCCACTCTCTCCCCCCCTTTATTTTTTTGAGTTTTAAAATGAATTAATTAAATTCATTTATTTATTTTGCCTCCAGGGCAAATTTTTTATTTTGCTGGGGCTCGGTGCCTGCACTATGAATCCACTGCTCCTGGAGGCCATTTTTTTCCCTTTTTATTGCCCTTGTTGTTTATTGCTATATTATAAGGGTTATGTGAGAGGTTACAGACTTGTAAATTTCTCTAGTGGAATTCTCTAATGGTATATAATACAGTGTAGTCATTTCTGCAATGTTAGAATAAATAAATTAAAAAAAATACTCACAACAATGAGATACCACTTCACTCCTGTGAGAAGGTCATACATCAGAAAAGGTAACAGCAGCAAATGCTGGAGAGGGTGTGGGGTCAAAGGAACCCTCCTGCACTGCTGGTGGGAATGTCAATTGGTCCAACCTCTGTGGAGAACAGTCTGGAGAACTCTCAGAAGGCTAGAAATGGACCTACCCTATGATCCTGTAATTCCTCTCCTGGGGATATATCCTAAGGAACCCAACACATCCATCCAAAAAGATCTGTGTACACATACGTTCTTGGCAGCACAATTTGTAATAGCCAAAACCTGGAAGCAACCCAGGTGTCCAACAACAGATGAGTGGCTGAGCAAGTTGTGGTCTATATACACAATGGAATACTACTCAGCTGTGAAAAATGGTGACTTCACCGTTTTCAGACGATCTTGGATGGACCTTGAAAAAATCACGTTGAGTGAAATAAGTCAGAAACAGAAGGATGAATATGGGATGATCTCACTCTCAGGCAGAAGTTGAAAAACAAGATCAGAAAAGAAAACACAAGTAGAACCTGCACTTGAATTGGCGTATTGCACCAAAGTAAAAAGACTCTGGGGTGGGTGGGGAAAATACAGATCCAAGAAAGACTTAGAGGACCTAGTGGGGGTTGTATTGTTATATGGGAAAATGGGGAATGTTATGCATGTACAAACCATTCTACTTACTGTTGAATGTAAAACATTAATTTCCCAATTAAAAAAAAAAGTAAAAAAAAATACTCTCGTCTAAGCTTCTCTTCAAAAAAGTGAACAACAGAAATGGCATTTAAAAAGCCGTTGTTTTCTATTCATTCTGTAGTATTGGAGCCAGTATTTTTACCATCACAGGCTACAATTTTGGCTTTATTCACTTGAATGAGTTCTGTCACTTCTCTGAATTCAACATCATTCAGTACAAAAGTCCAGACGTTGTTGCAGAATCGGTACATGGTCAGTGAGCCCCTGAATTTGACTCTGTTCCTAACTCTCTGAGCCAATGCTGAATTGACTGCCTTGTCAAACTGAAGTAGAAATTGAAGGGCAAGTTGGGGGTGAGGGAATGATCTGTTGAGATGGTAGGAGTTCATCCAGGCTCTTTTGAAGACTGTTTCCCAAGGTGGCATTTCTGTATAACTGATATGCCGTGTGCTTCAGGAGAAAGAAACTGCCTTTCTTATTCACGCTTGCATGGATGTTCTTTACACCAAGAGGTCTGGGAAGGTAACCAAATCTGCCTGTGGCGTGTGCCCAGGTGACTTTGTGGAGTTCCGTGTGGTGAGGCCTAAAGTCCTAAAGAGGCTGTGGGGCAGCTCTTCCCGCCGCAGGACAGACAGACGTCCAGCAGGAGGCGGCTATTCTTCTTCTTCTAGCGTTTGCCCTTCTTCCGTAGCCAGTCAACAGCGTCAGGTTGAGCCTGATGTAAAGTTTCGAGACCTCCTTTGAATCTGGAGAGGTGGCAGTCGTTGACTATGTGGGTCATAGTCTGTCTGGAGCCGCAGGGGCAGTTCGGGTCGTCTCTGGCTCCCCAGCGATGGAACATAGCGGCGCACAGGCCATGGCCTGTTCGATAGCGATGGAGAGGCGGCTATATCCCAGACCTTCTCTTCGGTTGCCTCAGTTAATCCAGGGCTGAGTCTCTCTCTCTCTCCCTTTTTTTAAAAAAAATATTTATTTATTTTCCCTTTTGTTACCCTTGTTGTTTTATTGTTGTCGTTATTGATGTCGTCGTTGTTGTTGGATAGGACAGAGAGAAATGGAGAGAGGAGGGGAAGACAGAGAGGGGGAGAGAAAGAGACACAGCTGCAGACCTGCTTCACCGCCTGTGAAGAGACTCCTCTGCAGGTGGGGAGCCGGGGGCTCCAACTGGGATCCTTAGGCTAGTCTCTCTCCCTTTTTTATTTTTAAAAAATTTATTTATTCCCTTTTGTTGCCCTTGTTTTATTGTGGTTCTCTCTCCCTTTTTAAAAGTATTTAATAGCGGGAGTCGGGCAGTAGCGCAGCGGGTTAAGCGTACGTGGCACCAAGCGCAAGGACCAGCATAAGAATCCTGGTTCAAGCCCCAGCTCCCCACCTGCAGGGGAGTTACTTCACAAGCGGTGAAGCAGGTCTGCAGGTATCTCCTGGCCCATAAGGGGCAAATTTGAAAGCATTGGGAAACTGATCCACACTCTTCATTTCCCATAGGAGCAATGCACTAACCCCCAGCTCTGTTTCCCTCTGATTCCAGTCTCCACAAGAACGTATGGTCTACTGGGGCAAGGGCTTGGGTCTGTTTTGTTCACTGGCTCATCCTGGGCTCCAGGGACATGAACAGAAGGTGTCCGCTTAGGAAAAAAAAATTTTTTAAAAAAGGGGGATAAAATGGTAGCTCCCATGCTCCTGGGATTTGTAGTTTTCTGGGGGTGGGGGTGGAGAGATAGCCAAGTCAATAAAATAAGAAGGAGGCGGGGGAGATAGCATAATGGTTATGCAAACAGACTCACAGGCATGAAACTCCAAAGACCCAGATTTAATCCCCCACACCACCATAATAAGCTAGAGCTGAGCAGTGCATTGTTATCTCTCTCTCTGCACCTCTCTCAAAAATAAAATATTAAAAATAATAAATTAATTTAATTAAATCAGAAAGCAGTCTCTCCCACTGCTTCAACAGAGCTCTAAGAAAAAAGGTAGAAGATACCAAGCAACAGCAAGGACGATTCACACCAGAAACAAAATATCCTTTGTGGCTTTCCCTGTGCCCTGTTAAGCCGTCCTAACAGCCTTCTGAAACAGGTGCTACTATTGAGTCTCATTTTACAGAAGTGGAAACTGAGGCACAAGGAGGCTAAGGCAGTCCGGGAGGTCACAGAGCTACTGGGAGGCAGAGCTGGGTAGCTGGGCACCAGACTCCATGCCTTCAACTAGCTTTCTTATTCTGTCAAGTGAAAACGACCAGGAGTCAGAGTGGGAACACATCTGCAGCCGTGATGGCGGATACAGTGTATACATCTGTGTTAAAAACTAACTAATGGGGAGTCAGAGTGTAGCAGCAGGTTAAGTGCACATGAGCCGAAGAGCAAGGACCGGGGTAAGGATCCTGGTTCGAGCCCCCGGATCCCCACCAGCAGGGGAGTCACTTCACAAGCGGTGAAGCAGGTCTGCAGGTGTCTTTCTTTCTTTCCCCCTCTGTCTTCCCCATCTCTCTCCATTTCTCTCTGTCCTATCCAACAACAACAACATCAATAAAACAAGGGCAACAAAAGGGAATAATAATAAAAAAAATTTTTAAAAAGAAAAGTGCTGGAGCCAGGCTGTGGTATACCTAGTTAAGCGCTCACATTACAGTGCACAAGGACCCAGGTTCAAGCCCCTGATCCCCACCTGCAGGGGGAAAGCTTTAGTAGTGGTGAAGCAGGGTTGCAAGTGTCTATTTTTTCCCTCTCTATCTCCCCCTTCCCTCTCAATTTCTCTCTGTCTCTATACAAAAATAAACAGATAAATAAATAAACAAATAAATAAATGGGAAAATTGCTTAAACAATTCTACCTGCAAAAGACTGTCATGATGCGGGCTGGTGAGAGTGCATTGCTCTAAATGATGCCAGCTCCTTCTGTCCAGAGTCAGAAAGTCACCTGGTTAAGTGCTCACATTACAGGGCACAAGGACCTGGATTCATGTCCCCAGTCCCCACCTGCAGGTGGAAAGCTTTGTGAGTGGTGAAGGAGGGTTGCAGGTATCTCTTTTCTCTATCCCTCTTTGTCTTCCCCTCTCCTATCACTTTCTCAGTTTTTACTCGATAACAAATAAATAATTAAAAAAGAAAGAAAGTCACCTGGGAGAGATCTCAGGTCTTTGGGGACCTGCTGGAGGCTATGGAGGCCAGAAGCAGGGAGCCAGGTGAGCAGGTTAAAGAAAAAGATGAGAGAGATGGGGTTTCGTCCTGCCTCAAGTCTTCGGGTGAGCGTGGGGATGGGTGGGGATGGGTGCGGCTGGTGAAGTGCTGTAGCTGTGTACAAGAAGTCCCAGGCCACGGCCCAGGAGGTGCCACAGCAAATAGAGCGCAGGATTTGAAAGCATTCCGTCCTGAGTTCGATTCCCAGACACTACAAATGCCAGAGTGATACTTTGTCGCTCTCTCTGCCTCTCATGTATAGATAGATCTTTGGGAAGGGAGGGAGGGAGGGAGTGTAGGTGGTGGTGCAGCTGGTTAAGTGCACACACTACAGTGCACAGAGACCTGGGTTCAAATCCCTGATTCCCCCCATCTGCAGGGGGAAAGCTTCACGATTGGTGAAGCAGGGCTGCAGGTGTCTCTCTGTCTCTCTCTCTATCTTCCCCTCCCCTCTCGATTTCTGTCTCTGCCCAATCATAAAAAAGAAAATTAGTAAAATAAGTAGATCTCTTTTTAAATATATATATTTAAAGATTTTATTTGTTTTATTAATGAGAAAGATAGGAGGAGAGAAAGAAAGGGCCAGACATCACTCTGGTACATGTGCTGCCGGGGACTGAATTCAGGCCCTCATGCTTGAGAGTCTAGTGCCTTAACCACTGCACCACTTCCCAGACCACTTTTAAATATATTTTTAACTTTATTTATTAGATAGCCAGAAATCAAGAGGGTAGGGGGAGATATAGAGGGGGAGAGACAGAGATATACCTGCAATCCTGCTTCACCACTCATAAAGCTTTCCTCCTGCAGGTAGGGACTAGAGGCTCGAACCCAAGTCCTTGTTCACTGTAACATGTGCTCAACCAGGTGTGCCACCACCCACCCTAACCCCAATAAATGGATCTCTAAAACATAGAAAGCTCAAGTTCTCCTGAGAAAATTCCCCAGACCCAAAGCTAAGATAAGGAAAACTGTTGAGAGGTGAGAAGGAGACAGACAGACAGACAGACAGACACACACACACACACACACACACACACATACACACACACACACACCGCCATCGCCCCGGCAGGGAATGGTCCTCTCTAGTGAGGACAGTGGAGTTTAGGCTAATGGGTCTTGCGGTGGTGGTCTGACAGGTCAGGGCACTGTCACTGATTTTATAAGTCCCTCAGGAGCCAAACTCGGGCCAGAGCTGGGGAGCAGTGGTGTTGGAAAGCGAGGCTGGAGGCAGTGGGACCTTCTGCTGAAGCTGGCAGGGTTTGTGCCACTAAGGGCACCACCATGACCAGAGCTTCCTTGGTGGCCCTGGGCTGGCCAGGTCTCTCCTCAGCCCTCGCCTCAACATCTGGCCCCTGAAAGCAAGGTTAGCTCTATTTCACACCCATGTTTGTTTTTTTGTTTGGTTTGGTTTGGTTTTTTACCAGAGCACTCACTGCTCAGCTCTGGCTTACAATGGTGGTGGTGGGGGAATTGAATCTGAGACTTTGTTGCCTCAGGCACCAGAGTATCTTTTTCGGTTCCTCTTCTTGAAGACCACAAAACTCAACTGCTTTACTTTCCTGCTCTGAAATATTCCAATAGCTTGTCTTGTATTTCAGGTTTAAAAAAATAATAAGCTTCAGTTCTCGTTTATTCCTCACCCCCTTCATGTGGCTTTAAACAGTTTACTTTGAATATTTTTATTAATTTATTTATTTTGGATAGAGACGGAGAGAAGTTGAGAGGGAAAGGGGAGAAGAGGGTGGGAAGTGGGGAGAGGGGGTGGGAAGTGGGGAGAAGGGGGCTAGGCAGTGGTGCACCCAGTTAAGCACCCATATCACCATGCACAAGGTCCAGGGTTCAAGTCTCTGTTCCCTCCCTGCAGGGAGAATGTTTTAAGGAGCAGATCTGCAGGTAGGTGTCTCTTTTTCTCTCCCCTTCTCTATTTCCCTTCCCCTTTCAAATTTCTCTCTGTCCTGTCAAGTAAAACTAAAAATAAAAAAGGGGGGGGAGACCTACAGCACTGATTTACTGCTTGTGAAGTTCCCCTCCTGCAGCTAAGAACCAGGGGCCTGAACCTGGGTCCTTGCAGTGTGTGAGCTCAACCAGGCAAACCAATCACTACCCAACCCCAAACTGTTTTTGCAAGACTTTATATTTTTGTTACCTGTAACAGATCTTCACTGAGGACTTCTGTCTTCTCGGCTCTGTGAGGAAAAATTAAAAGAGTTCAGAGTTAAGAAATGAAAAGGTAACCTGTTTCCTAAATAGAATAATAATTATTTTGGAGTTTACAACAAAACAAGGTAGAAATGAATGACAATGTGCAAAGAAATTGTTCCTTTTTTTTTTTTTTTTTTTTGGTATCAAGAGAGCAACTTCAGCAAAATCAAAGAAAAACAGGGGCTGGGCAGTGGGACACCCAGCACTAGTGCAAAGACCTAGGTGTAAGCCCTTGGTCCCAACTGTGGGGGGAGGAGGTGGGGGGAGCAGAAGCTTTATAAGGAGTGCTGCAGATGTCTCTCTATCTCTCCCTTCCCTCTAAATTTCTCTCTGTAACAACAACAAGCTGGCAAAGAATAATGATCCGGGAGGTGGTGCAGTAGATAAAGCATTGGATTCTCAAGCATGAGGTCCCAAGTTCCATCCCCGGCAGCATATGTACCACAGTGATGTCTGGTTCTTTCTCTCTCTCCTCCTATCTTTCTCATGAATAAAATAATAAGTAAATTATGGGGAAAAAAAGAACACGTGATCTTGAACTGCTAGTTATCAGAGTCAA